>NC_056746.1:368045724-368245724 GCF_019279795.1 Protopterus annectens | reverse complement strand
ATATTGTGTGTAATTAAGGATCAGATTATTCATTTTCTGGTCTTTATATATAATTTTATTTAGAATTTTTATCAATTATGGACTCTCCTTCCCCAAAGAATTAAATATATAAGAGAACTCAGTATGAATTAAATTAATAAATAATTGTAAATGAGATGAAATCCTAGAATCAGTATTATGTTTTAGATACAAAGACACAAAAGATTTAATTTTAACTCCATCAAAACACTGATACCAGCAAACAAAATATTGTCTTCCCCATTTATGATTTATATGAATCGGTCCATTATTTATAAGATTTTTAACTAAAAAAAGAACAATGGATTCAATCCAAAACTTATAATTTAAATTATTTGAATTATTTTTAAGCTCTTTAAGGTATGATTTATATAATATGATTTTTAGGAGGGTAAAAAGTAATTGATATATAATTACAGATAAATATCCAAAACTAATTAAAAGATTTATGACTATTAAAATGTAAAACTTTTAATTTATTCCTATTAAACAGATGATAATGTAAAGATTTCCAGTTCGTGACATATTTAAGTTTACTATCAAATTGTCGAGGTGACCTATGACTGTGCAAATCCCCAACCCAGAACAACAGAAAACCATCCAGCCGACTGCTCTGATTCTTTCTAAGGAAAGAATCGACATTCGACCCTTCACCATCTTGAAAAAAGATACATTAGGATGCAGAGAATTTCCTACTGTACTGTGCCCCATACCCCCTGCTACTTATATATTCTACCTCCAAGATTGCACTACACTATGGAAAAGGGTCATTTTCTCAATCCCCACTGTAGTGCAATGCACTTCACAGCACCAACACTCAAATCTGCGAATGCAAGCTACGTAGCTATGTATCATAGTCGACAGGAATAGTGTTCGCAGTTTTCCCTCTCTGCATCTCCATGTTTGATTTTCAAACAGTTGAGGTAAGTCACCTAGACATTTTGACAGTAAATCCATATTTATTATCTAGCCAATTAAAAATAGTTTTTTAAAGTATTTTTTTTGCGTATGTTTCTATACTCAGAAATGAATGCCTCCAAAATTGCAAGGTCTAAAATGATATAAACTCAATCTGGATTTATTTGGCTACTCTAAAAATATTTCAGTAATTTATTTATTCATTTAATTTGTTTTTATTAGATGGCAAAATAAGAGATTGAGTTATATATAATATTTTTTTGGAAATAATATAATCTTAATTAACTGTAATCTGTCTTCAACTGGAATAAAAATTTTGTTTCAAGAGATGATTAGAGTAGTTTTTGAAGATATGATTCATTACTAAGACCAAAAGGTACTATAGTATGATGTTCTTGCTACTCAGTCTCCTGTACTGTCAGACAATCCAAATGGAAATGCCCAACCTATTTGCATTGTCTATCAAAGCTAATCAAATTTTGTGCGTATGCCCTGTTTCCCTGCACTGGGAACATTTAATGTGTCACAGAATCATAAAAATGCCAAGTGTTTTTGTCATTTTTACATAACAAATGCTCTTTTTCATCCATAGTTCCCATTATAGGAATACACATTATCTGTCCATTAAATATGTTTAAATAAGCCCACGATTCCCAAGACCCATTCCATAAACCATGATCATCATATATTATTTGAATGTCAAATATTGACTGACAATAATAACTGAAAAAATGTTTTAATTGTATACGGTCCACCTCTGCAATGGGAAACTGTACCACAGTCTGTTTTTGAAAAGAAATATTTAACTCCCATCATGTCAAAATTAGCACAAGGAAGGCAAAGTTTTTGTTTAATCAGAATTTGCCAGAAAAGTCTCAGCTTTGGTCACATCTTTAAATGTAATGTTACAAAATTTTTCCTTCCCTGCATGGATAAAAATATGAACTTCAGCAGCATTCATTCTTAATGGTACCGCAGTTGTGTTGCAGACATTAAAGCCATCAACAGAATTACCAGTTTTTGGCATAATTCTTACCACTGGTAATTTCATGTCCATGCTGTTAGCATACTTCCTTGACACAGTGCTTTTTTGCACTGCTCATGCATGTGAAAGTTTTAGGGGTTGCAAACTTCCTCCATTGTTCTCTGGCATTCTGTCCTTCAAAAAAAAAAAAAAAAAAAAAAAAAAAACAAGAATGGATGCATTCCTAACATTCTTTGACCTCTGACATTACAACATATCCTTACCACCTTTCATAACAAGGGCATCATTCACTACACTATCACATTTGTCCACTGTTTGGCTCCACAAAGCTCCCTCCAACTTCAAGGACTCTCTCTCTCTCTTACATCAAGTGCAATAACTGATTCATTGGCAAATGGTCATCTTCCAAAACTGAAATTTGTACACCAGAACTCCTGCCAGGCTCTCGAGTTGTTTCCATAGTACTCCCTTTCCGAATAGGCTGTCATCCATTTTGCCATAAGAAATTCAAAGAGTAGGGAAAGTTCCTCTCTGCCCTGGCCAAATTTCCCCTAGTCATTATGAATACCACCTTGGGTCTCCCTGAAGAGAGATCATTGGCCTAGTTGGGCTAACTTGGCTAGCAAAGTATAAATAAAAATAAATAAAGTAAAAAAAAAATCTACAAGGTAACCACACCCTTATAGACTTACTTTGCAACAGCAATTACTTGTCCTTAACAGTACTTGTTTAGAATTTTCCCAGTTTAACAAAACTTGTTTAGAAATAAAATAAACCAGGTGCTCCAAGGGACCAGAACTCATATCTACAAAGCATTTATTGTCTTACAGCTTAAAAAGTTTAAAAACAAACTGCTGTTGCAAAAAATCAAACAGGTTTGCGCTTTCGTCTTTCAAGTGAATTTCATCATCAGATCTGATGATGTTATTAGCGGTAAACTTGTTTGATTTTTTACAACAGCAGTTTGTTTTTAAAATTGTTTAAGCTGTAAGACAATAAATGCTTTGAGGATACGAGTTCTGGTCCCTTGGAGCACCTGGTTTATCTTATTTTTGGAATACTTACTGGGTTTGCTACCTTGTCTTTTACTAAACTTTTTAGAAAGTTTTTGCTGTTTAGTTCCACTTAATGTAACGTATTCCACAGTAATACAATTCCCTGTAATATTCTGTCTAATTTGACAAAGAAAGAGTGAAAGTTAACTTGGTACAGACAGTGGAGCTTTAGATTATGAAGAATCCAAGGAATGTAATAAAGCAGATCTGGTGGTACAACTGCTAAGAGAACATCAAATGTGAAGTTGTCCTATCTCGCCTTCATTCATTATTGATGGGTTTGGAACTGATCCTCAGTTCCGACTCGGCCATTTACTAAATCTTGAAGTCTTCAACTAGCTCGTGGTTCACTCCCTATCCCATGATGCTGTAGGGCATTCCCCAGAACTCGTTTGCCGGTGAAACGGATCGAGTGTCTCATCTAGCTCTGGCTAAGTGAAGTTTGTTTTTGTTCATTAAAACTTTAAAAATTTCTATATACAGTTTTAACAATATTACTAGTTTGTTATATTTCCTACTTTACTCACATTTATAGTGCTTTCTTTATATAGAGTGTTTGTTAGTTTTACTTGGCCAAGTTTTCATTAGGACTCAAATCCCATATCCCAACTTTTCTTACGATAGTTTAAAGTGTGCTATATATATTTAGTGGAATTCATTATTAGAATTATTATAGTTGTTAGAAATAGTTTAGTAATTGCTTAAAATATTTTTCTCTTGTCAGCCTGAAGTGAAGGCTAATGTGTATCTGTATACATTTACACCTCTAGTCCAGTAGATTATTAGATTTTAGCAGAGTGTTATTCCTTTATGCAAACAGCCGTTTGTAATTGCTTGTGTGTTAAACTGTTATTGATTCATAGGTTCATAGGCAGATACTAGGCTATCTGCCCCAGGGCATTTATAAGCCTAGCCAGAGTGTATTTGGCTTCCGCCTCCCTATTAGATTAGCCTACTGTGCCTCTGTAAAGTAGGTCACAGAAGGTACCCTTTTAAGATTAGTTTATTGTGCCTCTGTCTAGCAGGGACACAGAAGAGATCCCAGGGGTGAATTTGCGATTTCCCATCCACGCGTCCAGATTTCGCTTGAAGAGGGTCAGCGAGGGGCTATGTCTAACATGAAATGGGATTCTATTCTAGAGTGAGGGGAGCCTCTGGGAAATGAATCTGTCCCTCCAGCATGTCCTATTTATTTTTGTGCTGAGGTTTAGGTCCCTGGAGCGTGTAGCTCTAAGGGACTTGGATTTTTTGAGGTGGAGCATGTCCATTAATTCTGGGTTTGACATGGCTTTGTATGTCAGGCATAGATCGCCTCTGAGTAGGCGGTAAGCAACTGAGTAGAGCTGGAGTTTCTTTAGTCGAGCTGCATAGGACATCTGTTTGTAGCCCATGATCCTCTTGGTGAGGTACTTTTGGGGTCTCTCCAGTTGCTGCAGGTGTCGGGTAAGGTACATCCCAAAAGGGGCATTGTATTCAATTATGGGCCTGATGAGTGACGAGTAGAGGGGCACAATGACCTCTCTTAATCTAGATGTGAACCCTTTTGTGATAAGGTGGGCTATATAGAAGGTCTTTCTAACCACTTTGGCAACGTGATTATCAAATGAGAGATTGCTATCTACGTTGGTCCCCAAATCTCTAATTACTTCTTCCGTACTTAATGGATTACCACCTATGTGGTAGTTTGTGGGCACCTTGTTTACTTAATGGATTACCACCTATGTGGTAGTTTGTGGGCACCTTGTTTTTCCCAAAGGGGATGACTATGCACTTTTTAGCATTTAGCTTGAGGCCATGGCTCTGGCACCAAGCATCCGTCTCTGTGAGACCCTTTTGGAGGATGCTTGTGTCAGCTGGAGATTCGATTATGGCCCCCAGTTTGCAGTCATCTGCGAACTTTGTCAGCCATAATCCCCCCGTGTTAGCCTGAACCTCAGAGAAGTGTATACCGAACAAGAGAGGTCCCAGAACTGAGCCCTGTGGGACGCCACTTGTAACTGGTTTGGATTCGGACATGGCGCCTGCGATTCTGACCATGTGGGTTCTATCTCTGAGCCAGTTTGCAACCCATCTTGTGATATAGGGGTTGATATTTAAGCTGGTAAGCTTAGTTATGATGCCCGAGTGGGGTATTGTGCCGAAGGCTTTTGCGAGGTCCAGGTAGGCTGTGTGGACTACCTTGCCCTCATCTATGGCTTTGGTAACTGTTTCAAAGAAATCAACTAGGTTTAAGAGGCAAGATCTGCCCTTAACAAAGCCGAATTGGGTAGGGTCCAGTGTCTGGAGGCTCCCAATGTCTTTGTTTATGAGTTCCATGATAATACGCTCCATAGCTTTACAGACCATACTAGTCAGGCTTATGGGGCGATAGTTTCCGGGGTCCGTTGTGGCACCACCTTTGTGAAGTGGGACCACTGTAGCTGTACTCCGTTCTTTGGGTACATATCCTGTAGTAAGGCTAAGTTTGAACAGTGACTTAATGTGAGGGTTCAGTTCTTCTTGGAGCTCATGTAAGACACAGCCTGGGACACCGTCCGGTCCCATAGAGGCTGTATTTTTTGCTTTGGAGAGGGCAGCTTTCACCTGTGCATCTGTGATGTCAGGGAGGTTACATTCAGTTGGGATAGGCATTTGCTCCTTTGGGGGGGAAGGGGGGGAGAAGTTTGCGCTGAATCTGTCTGCCAGGATGTTGGCTATGTCTGTAGGTTTGGTATATTTTGTACCGTTATGCAACAATTCAGAGCATATCTGGGAGTTTCCGCCCATGTTCCTGACATAACTAAAGAAGGCCTTGTGATTATCTTTAGTGTCTAGGGCAATTTTTCTTTCGAAACTGGCCATTGATGATTTTATAAGGGATCAAAGTTTCTTGCTAATACTGATCAGAGATGCCTTCCCTTTTTGGGATATCTCTTTATAGCTTGTTTTACTTAGAGAACTATTGAGCCTGTTTTAAATTAGAGGGCTGTTTCTTTTTTCTAGGTGTGTTTTTGTAGTGTGTTGGTTAGAAGATGTCAAAGCAGCGTAAAGAAGCCAAACCTTCGGGTTTTAAGAGGTACCCCAAATGTTCTCAAAAAATATTCATTACGGATGGATACACTGATTGTGTTTATTGTTTGGGGGCACTGCATGTACCGGAGTCTTGCTCTATTTGCCACTCCTTCAGCTTAAGATTCCTTCATGAAAGAAGGAATAAGGTGATCCTCAAAGCCTACTTAAATCTTCCTTTTCAGAAGCTTTAGAGGGGTCAAAGCCATCCAAAAAAATCAGTCTCCTGCTCAAAAATCAGACAGAGGCTCTAAAAGATCATCATCTACATCATCTGGTAGATCGGAACTATCCAAGAAACTATCGAAAATGTCAGAATCAGTTGAACTTGTTTGGCCTTCCATCTCAGCTCCATCTGTTTTGGGCTGGATGGAGTTGCAAGTTAGGAGCCGCTCACCTGTATTGAAGCCGGTCTTGTTTACATTAAGGTCATCAGTACTACAGTCTGTGGCACTTCCAGCCCCATCCTCTCGATCCCCCAAAAGCCTTTCAGACTATGATGTGGATCATCTTGTGCAGAAACTATTGAGGACACCGGTGCTAGCCAAACTTTTGTCATAACTGACCCAATCAGTTTTAGAACCGACTGGACGCATCCCTTCTACGTCGATTCCTCCTCCGACCCAAACTGTGGCTTTGGAGCCAGAATGTGTAGAACTGATAGAGGTGGAGCCGTCAGGGCCGAGACGTACTTCGGCATCTTCGGCTCAAACTGCTCTGACTACCTCTGTGCCATCTGAGGTGTCTAGGAGCTGACACTCTCTGATCAGATCCAGGGAGGCTAGTCGGACCAAAGTTTTATCGGTTCCAAACTTGTCTCTCGGGGCCTCGGCATGCGTGAGTTCAACTCCTACCTGGATGAGTTTGTGCAATTTTGCAGGGCTCTTCAAGTCATCCTTTGTTAATATCCCCTTCGTTGGCTCATCCTTGTTCGGGCCTAAAGTAAAAGACACTCTACCTAGGTTTGAGCAGAAAGGAAAAACTCTCTGCCATTGGAGTCCATTTTTCCACACTTTCCAGACCTTATCCCAAAGTTCAAAAGGGTGGAAAGATGTGGTTTCAGAAATCCCAAAGAGTTTTTCCAGACACATAATGTGAGCCTTCCCCCAGGGGGCAGAGAGGGAGGCAATAATGGAAGATGCTGGCCATGTGGCAGAGGGGGTCCGCAAAACCAGGGCAACAGAGACTCTTTCTTTTGGAAGCCCTTCCAACGCTCCTGAAAGAAGGCCCATATGTTCCCCTCTAGAGGCAGTTGGGGGCCAACTATCTTTGTACCCAGATGCCTGGCTAAACATAACAAAAGACAAATTGGTACAAAAGATAATATCCAGAGGTTATTCTATACCCTTTTTTCTTCCTCCCCCATGTTTATCAAACATTCTGGATGTTCCACCTAGTGACAGGAAATTAGCAACTCTAGAAATTCAAAAGTTGCTAAGCAAAAGTCATCCAAATGGTCCCATTAGATCAGATAGGATCCAGAACTTACTCAAGGTTCTTTTTAGTTCCAAAGAAAACAGGGGATTGGAGACCAGTTTTGGATCTCAGTAGACTAAACAAATCTGTAAAGAATACAAAGTTCCGGATGGTTACACTGTAGTCAGTACTTCCCTTTTTGGGAAAAGACAATTGGATGTGCTCAGTAGATCTCCAGGATGCGTACTACCACATAAAAATGGACAGACTATCCAGGAATCATCTGCACTTTTGGCTGGGAGCCAGTCATGTCCAATTTTGAGCTCTGCCTGTCTCTGTCTTGGTCTCACTACAGCCCCCAGAGTGTTTACCAAATGCATGGCAGTAGTCACGTCTCACCTGAGACGTTTAAGGTTCTGGGTGTTTCCATATTTAGACTGGCTCCTAACCACCACCACCAAGCATCTTCTCGTAAAAGCAAGAGATACCGCAATCAAACTTTGTTCTTGCTTAGGGATCGCAATCATTTACAAAAAAATCTGCCTTATTGCCATCGCAACATATCGTCTTTATAGGTGCAGATTTAGACACCACAACAATGACAGTCAAACTACCAGCAGAAAGAGTACAAACCTTACGGTTACAGGTTCTAGACCTACTTCGCAAAAGAAAGACACAAGCAAGGACAGTTTTGAAAGTAAGAGGTACCATGACAGAAGCAATAAATGTAATTCCCTTAGTGAGAATGCACAAGAACTCCCAATGTCGCACCAGATTATGTTGACAGAATCCTGCAGAACAGATGTCTGCTGGTGGTTTCATTCAGAGCAAGTCATCGTAGGTCGACCTTTTGTTCTTCCACGACCACTTGCCACAGTGACCACGGATGCTTCCCAGATTTGGGGGGGGGGGGGCATTATCAGGGAAGAAGGAATCACGAGTCTCATTTGCATATCAATGTCCTAGAGATGAGGGAGGTGCTTCTTGCGTTGCAAGCATTTCAGGACTTTCTTCCTCTGGGAACGATTGCTATCCAGTCAGACAGTATGTCAGTGGTATGGTATATAAACAAACAAGGAGGAACCAAATCTTACCCCCTTTGTTGAGAGGCCATGAGAGTATGGCAATGGGTGACATCCTCCCAACGTTTTCTAATAGCAACGCACATCCCAGGGAGACCCACCGTGATACCAGACAAACTCAGCAGAGCAATACTAATGCCTCACAAGTGGTCCATAAAACAAGAAGTAGCGGAAATGATTTTCTGAAAATGGGACCAGCCTTGCTGCGATCTCTTTGCCACACCCATAAGCACCAAATGCAGAAGCTACCTTGCCCTAATCCCCCCTCTGGGGGAATCCCCAAGGGATGCACTCATACACAATTGGCCCCTGGCTCTCCTCTATGCCTTTCCGCCCTTCCCTGTGATACCAAAAGTACTACAGAAAGCCGGTGTACTGGGAAGGACCCTAATACTTATAGCCTCTTACTGGTCTTGTCAAATTTTGTTCCCCTTTTTGCAGCCTCACCTAAAGGAGGAGCCATGGATTTTGGACCCAGTACCAGATCTCCTGTCTCATCCATTGGAAATGCTCCATCCATCCCTACAGACCCTCAAGTTGACAGTGTGGCTACTCCAGTTCTAAACATAGCCAGGCTAGCTAACCTTACAACTTCAGTTCAACATATACTAATATCCTTTCATAAACCTTCTACCAGAAGACTGTATCTCAATAAATGGAAGAGGTTTTCTACTTGGGCTATAGAAAATCACATTGACCCATTCTCTGCCTCTGTATCATCAATTCTAGAATATTTGGCAAAACTTTTTGATGAGGGTGTGGCTGCAGCTACTATTCATGTTCAGCTAGCAGCAATTTCAAATTTTCATTTTGGAGAAGGAGGACTCAATGTTATGTTCCATAGGCTTTGTAAGGCTTTCATAAGAGGCACAAATCTATTAAGACCGCCCATGAAACCACCTCTACCTCCATGGAATCTAAATTTGGTATTGTCATGCATAATTATACCCTCCTTTGAACCTGCGTCATCCTGTGACTTAAAATTTTTAACCTGGAAAACAGTTTTCATAGTAGCTATCACTTCAGCAAGGTGAGTCTCGGAATTACAGGCATTATCTATTAAACCTCCATATATGCAGTTTCATAATGACAGAGTGTCTCTTCATACAAACCCATCCTTTTTACCTAAAGTGTACTCAGAATCAAACATCAATCTGTCTATAGATATGCCAGTGTTTTTTCCCAAATATGGCAGTAAGGCAGAATATTTGTTATACCAACTCGATGTGCATTCACAGTTATGCTTCTATTTACACAGGACAAAAGAGTTCAGAAACACTGAACAACTGTTTGTTTCCTTCTCAGATTCTAAGAAGGGAACTGCTGTAGCCAAAACAACTATTTCCAGATGGTTATCAAACTGTATCACTTTTATCTACCAGAATTCGAGTAAAAGTCTTCCAGATACAATAAAAGCTCATTCAACAAGCGCTATTTCAACCTCCTCTGCCTTCTGTGCAAGATTACCAATTGATACTATTTGTGCAGCAACATGGGCAAGGCCTCAATTCTTTATCACTCATTACAAAGTGGATTTGGCCTCCAGGGACAGGGCCCCTTTGGATCCACTGTTCTAAAGAATGTACTCCTGTGAGCCACCCAAGAAAGATGGTGCTAAGGATGCTATCCCATCAGTAATGAATGAAGGCAAGATAGGACAATTTTACATAAAGAAGTTATGTACTCACCATAGCATTCCATGTGAGTTGTCCATCTTGCCTTCATTCTTATGTCCCACCCTCCTACCCCTTTCTTGGAGGAACAAGAGATTACAAATTGGCACCTAATGGTCTTTGACCCTCTTCTTAGCTTACCAGCTTACAGGAAACCTTTCTCTCTCTCTCTCTATATATATATATATATATATATATATATTTTTATATATATGTATATTTATTACATATTAGGATTACTCTACCAGAAAACATGATCTGGGAAATGCCCTACAGCATCATGGAATAGGGAGTGAGCCATGAGCTAGTTGAAGACCTCGAGTTGTAGTAAATGGCAGAGTCGGAACCGCAGATTGGTTCCAAACCCATCAGTAATGAATGAAGGCAAGATGGACAACTCACATGGAACGTTATGGTGAGTACATAACTTCTTTTATGGAGTTTGAATATAAAACTTGCTGAAAATATAATCCTGTAGATGTAAGTGGAAATACAATTTTACTGAGTCATATAGTTGCAGCAGCAGGTCTCTGAATTTAATGTTAGTAATGATGAACCACTGAGATACAGAAAATACATAAAAATGTTGAAGTGTATTATCTGTTTCTCAATTAATGCATACCACATGACTATAAGGAAGGTAAAGCAGTGAACTTTGCTTTCAACATAACTAGGACATGTTGTTGAGACAGATATGTTGCTCAGAGAATTCCCATTCTCTGGAACAGGCTCCCCATCCACGTGAAGCAGAGTTCCTCCCTATCCCCATTTAAGTGCAACTTGCATCAATGGATGAGTAATCAAAAATTCACCCTTGGTGTAAGTCCTATATCTCTGATGGACAGAGGTAGTCAGTAAATTATCACCTATATAAATCAGATTTGTGGGTCACATGTGGGTTGCACAGCTAGGCTTATAAGGGCCCTAGGAGTTGTTAGGCTAGTATACACTTATGAACCAGTGCAATGAAGATTGTAGAATGTTGAAGTGCTGTTTGTAGGGGTGGTTCCATTTTGGATCTGTGCCAGAGCTGCTGCATTTCCTCTCTAGTTAAATTTTATTGGCTAAACTAAGATTTTGCTTATGCATGTATTTCTGTGTAATTTCTAGGTTTATTAAATGATATTAATCCCTAGGAAGAAGGCATCTATAACCTTCAGTATTCAGACTTTTGATACAATGTGTTCTCTCAGAGCAAACAATTTATGGTGAGAAAGGCTAAGTTAAGTCATCTGAGGTGCTGTCACCTCTGTCCTGCAGATGGTGCCAGTGACCATCTCACCTTTAGCCTCTTAATGGGCAGCAGTTTTTTTTTTTCTTGACAAAATCCTGTTTCCCACTTATAAATGCTACTTGGTACTGTGGATATTTAGAAAAAAATAGTTGTAATCAATATAAAACCTTTTATGTTTGCTTTCTAATAAATTCTGCCTTCTTGTCAGAGAGGAACAGAACTTTGACTGTGTCCCAGGTGACTTGGATTTAGCAAATAAAGTTGGTTACTGGAGCAGCAAGGAGCTATAGGTACTGGGATTGAGTGGCTATTAACGTCATATGTCAGCATCAAGGGAGAGGGATGGAATGGCATTAGCCAACAGCATAGGGGTTCTGGGTCTCCCAGTAAAAAAGTCAGGAGACAGAAATAACCCTAAACTTGAGCAAATATACTTACTTCTACTTCTTGACATATGCCATCAAGCACAGATGAACTTTTGTGTTGTGTAGATTTGCTTCATTGTGTTTGGAGTCATCTCAGGTTGGAACTGCAGAAATAAGTAAAATGCCCCTATAACTCATGGTGGACAGATTAAGGCAATGGTATATTCTCCTGTTTCATTGAGGTCACAGATGTTTTCACATTTGCAGGTAGCAGTAGGGAGATGAAAAAGTAGCAAAAAGAATGGAGGATGTACCAAAGTCTGTAAAATGCAAGGCTGGTGCACTTGAATCAGCAAAAAAGAAACATTAAAAATATCTAAATGTATGCGCAAAAAAGAAACATTAAAAATATCTAAATGTATGCAGATTTAAATATGTGCTGTGCATTCCTTTCAAAATATGTTAGTTATCTAATATTGTAAATCTTTTGGAATTTGCAGTGCAATGTCTCAGAAGGAGGACTAGTCCCGAAATCACTGTATAGGACTGAAGAAGAACTGGAAAACTCAGATCATATCAAATTGTGGACAGAAACTATCTATCAGTCTGCTTTTGTTTTCAAAGGAGCTCCACATGAGGTAATGTCAGTCCTGAAATCAAGGAAGGGGGGTCTTGTGCATGATAGTGATAATGAGAAATAAGACTGTGTTCACAAGAAAGATCTTAAGTAACAGAAAACACAATCTGATGTTGTCAAGTTTCATTCATTCCTCAACATATGGGTTCGGATCTGATACTCGGAGCCAACTGGACCGTTATTCCAACTCGTGGAAATGAACAAACTCTCAAGCTACTTTCCTACTCATAATGCACTAAGCCTAACTCCCGTCAGATCTTGTTTGTTGCTTTTACAATCAGACGTGGTTGACAGCTGTTCTTGAGCATTGGTATAAAAGCCAAGTGTTTTTCTTGAGAATTTTCTTAAAAATGTTCCCTTCAATACTTACTGAATAACTTCTTTGTTTCTTAAGTGTAATTTGCTACCTTCATCTTCTTTATTTCTCTATCTATATATATTTATGAGTGTATTCTTACTACCATTGTTAGTAAGCCCTTTCTTACCCTTGTATAGCCTCATTACTTCAGGGCTTTATTTCTATTTAAAAAAAAAAAGAGTTTTTGCAAACCTTTTCTTCTACTCTCCAGCATTGTTTACTTTAAAAATAACTCAGACACGCAAACCATCTCATTCCTGGTGGATGCTGTCTCAACAACTGTTTCTAGGCCATACCTTCATTCTCCCTTAGCCCAGTGCCACAGTGACCATGGATGCCTCCCAGATTAGGTGAGTGGAGGAACATTTTCTGGAGAAGACAGTCCAAGGCACATGGTCCCCCAAGGAGGCCAACTTGCATATCGATGTTCTGGAAATGAGAGTGGTGCTTTTGGCATTGCAAACATTCCAAAACTCTCACCCTCTGAGAACCATTGCAGTCCGAATGGACAGCATGTCAGTAGTTTGGAACATAAACAAACAAGGAGGAACCAGATCTTACTCCCTTTGTTGAGAAGCCCTAAGGGTATGGCAATGGGTGATTTCTTCCAACTGCTTTCTAATTGCAACGCATATTCCAGGGAAGTCCAGCATGATATCAGACAATCTGAGCAGGTCTATCTTACTACCTCATGAGTGATCTCTGAGCAACAAACTGGCAGACATGATTTTCCATCAGTGGGGCCAGCCTTGCTGCAGTCTCTTTGCATCTCCCCTAAACAACAAGTGCAGCAGCTTCTTTGCCCTAATCCCCCTCCAGGGGAGTCACTGAGGAATGCTCTACTCCACGATTGGTCACGCTGGTCTTCTGAACCCTTATCCCCCAACTACTTGAATTCCCAAATTCCTGCAGAAAGCAGCCAGGTTGATGAGCAAAGTCACCCTCATTGCACCTTTCTGGCCTCGACAAATTTGGTTCCCCTTCCTTCAGCCTCATTTGATATAACCATCTTGGGTTCTGGATCTGAATTCAGACCTTCTGTCTCACCTAACAGGCATGATTCATCCAGACATTTCAAACCTCAAGCTGACTGTATGGCTTCTCCAATTCTATTGATAGCCAGGCAGCCTATGCTGTCTTCATCTGTCCGTTCCATTCTGAAGTCATCCCATAAGCCCCCTACGAGGAAACTCTACAGAAGCAAATGGAGAAGATTTGTTTGTTGGGCAGAGCAGAATGAGGCAGAACCCTTTTCAGCTGATACATTCTGTTCTTGAATTTTTAGCAAATTTATTTAATGAGGGTGGTAGTTCATCCACAACCAAAATCCAACTCACAGTCATATCACATTTCCATGTTGGATTTCAAAATTCTTCCCTAGCATCTGCTAAACTATGCAAAGCATTTTTGAAGAAGACAGTTCTACTTAGGCCTCGTTACAAAGATCCTACACCACCATGGGATTTAGACTGGATACTGCAAGACTTGACACAGTCCCCCTTTGAACCTGCGGCTAAATGTGATCTAAAATTCTTAATCTGGAAGACTGTCTTTTTAGCTGTGGTTACATCTGCTAGAAGAATTTCAGAACTTCAAGCATTTATCTTCTAAGCCCCTGTATTTAGTTTTCCAGAAGGACAGAGTCACCTTGCGTACCAGGGCTTCCTTCCTACCTAAGCTGGTGTCAGAATCCTGCATTAACCTGCCAGTATTTTTCCCAAACTTTGCCAGTAAAGGGGAGTATATGCTACACTTATTGGATGCTCATAGGTAGTTGCTCTTCTACTTGCACAGAACAAAGCATATTAGGAAAACTGACCAACTCTTTGTTTCCTTTGCATATCACAATATAGGTGAATCAGTCACAGAGTTAACTATAGCCAGATGGTTGACAGATTATATCTCTTTTGTATAAAATAAATCGAATCTCCCCCTGCCAAAACCTTTAAAGGCTCACTCAACCAGATCTATAGGTACTTCCACTGTATTCCAATCCAGATCATCCATGGATGATATTTGTGCGACTGCTACCCGGTCAAATCCTCATACCTTTATCACTCATTAAAAATTGGATCTGGTCTGGAGGGGACAAGCGGCCTTTGGCCCAGCCATACTTGGGAATATCCTTCTGTAGAGTCCACCTAGGAAGTTAAGTAGCTGTTGACTCTGTCCCATATGTTGAGGAATGAATGAAAATTGACAACATCAGATTAAGAAGTTATGTTCTTACCATAACATTCCATCTATGTTGTCCATTTTCATTCTTCCTTAACTCCCCACCCTCCTTCTACCTCAAACTACTTCTGGAGGAATGAGAATGTCAAAGACCAAGGACACCCCATGTCCCTTGGATTGAACTTCAGTGATGGCAATTTCTTTATTGTCTTTCTTTCTCTCTCTCTTAAGCTATATATACAATCTGAGGGGAGTTCGGCCTGGTTCATTATGAGTAGGAAAGGAGCTCAAGAGTTTGTTCATCACCACAAGCTGCAGTAATGGCTGAGGTAGATCCGAGTATCAGATCCGAACCCATACATTCAGGAAGAATGAAAATGGACAACACAGGTGGAACATTATGGTAAGAACATAACTTCTTATTTTAGGTACTGAGCTGATTTCATTTATTTGTGAATTCTCGAGACTTTCATTCAGAATCACTACGGTCTATGAAACTAAAAGTTTATTTAATATTTTATTTCTTAACTCATTAACACCTGTGCTGTGTAGAATGTCACATCAGTAGCAACAGACTACAAACATCCTTGTACTCCAGAGCATTTTCAGAAAAATCAACTGAAAAATCGAAGATAAACAAATGTAAATTATTTAATTTAAAATAAAAGCTGTTAAAACTATACAATAGCAATGTTATAAGCAAGAAAGATTCTTTGTAGCAATAATAATCAGTGCATTCATAGTCTTTCCATAAATGCTATAATATATTTTAATGCAAACAAACCCCAAGTTATATTTTTTGCTAAAATTTCACAAGCAAGTTGTCATTTCTTGGAAACTATACAACCTAGACATATATCAATGCTCATCATATTGATCACCGCTGCAGTAGTCTTAACTATATGTGGGTTGTATCCTGCCAAGATATAACGGCTGGCTAGCGTCCAAGGCTTCAGGGCACCTTCCACATACCCAAACTGTCAAGCAGCTCAAGGTGAGCTTACTGAAAGACAAGATTTGGTGCAACGTCCTTCAGAGCTTTACTGCTGCCGAAGAGTACATTCCTGTGAGGCTTTTGAGGATCGATGGTCAGCTTGTGCTTTCCTTTGCAAGACAGATAAGATTCCTTTGGGGGGGGGACTTCCATTTTCTTAAATGCATTGATGTTTTATTACTGTCCTCTTCAGGAAAGTTATTTTAAAGCCAGGATTTTTGTGTTTTAATGGACTGTCTCAAAACTGATAGTTACTTTTAAACAGAATGCTCGTTTTTTCTTTCAGTTTAAAAGTAGTGTTAACCAACTGAACCATATTTTCTGCAGAAAAATTGTGTTTATTTTTCCTTGGTGTGGCTGGCATAGTGTTTGACAGTGCATTTTACAGATTTTTTTCTATCAAAAAATAAAATAATTTTGTGGACTTGTAGTTTTACTGGCATTTGCTGCTTGTCTTCCCTTGGGAAAGCGGCACTGTTTTTGGTTTGACCATGGAACAGACTACAGGTCCACAGTCAGTCCTTCTTCCAGCCAAAAAAGAAAATGTTAAGCAAACAATCTTTGCTGCTAGAGCAATTTGCCTAAACCACAGGTGGGTGACTTTGCTGTGGGTTTGTTGTACCTCAGACCACTCACCTTTGACCCTGGATCCCTCTGGTGTAGCATCTACAGCAGTTATGGAGTGGGGGATAATCCTGTGTGTCTGTGTGGCAATTGCAGTCCCCTCAGTAGCCAAGGGAGAGCCATTCTTGTCGGTCCTGGGAGAGAGAGAGAGAGAGCGCGCAGGGAAGGTTGCCTTGTGCGACGATGCTGTGTTCATCCCTGGCAAAGCAGCTTCTGCCATTAGTAACACAGTTGGCCTCATTGTCTTATAAAAAAGAAACAGAAAACCAAGCATGTATCTACTCCTCCTCAAACTTCTTCAGAGAGGAGTAGTTTACTGGGTCTGGCTCAGGGTTTAATTCAGGCTGTTAATGCTTCTTGTAAAGTAGTTTCTGGTAAAAGAAATAGGGATTCCTCTTTTCCTGAATAGATTCAAGATTCTGAAACTGAAGAGGAAGATGCAGGGACAGATACACATTTTTTTCCACAGATTTTTGATTCAGACAAATAGGAGATCTCACTTTCTGATTCTCCCCATGGGGGTGTTTTTCTCTGAGACTTTTGCTAGAATGTACCTGTATTTTCAATGGGGGAACATTGAGCTTTTTCAGTCCCTCAGAAAATATGAGCCTTGCAGAAGGATTTTCCAGAACTTACACACCCATTCCTCCTGTTCTGTCAGCTTAGAGGATATGTGTGTTAATGCTTGCAATTTTCCTGTCAGTCAGCCAGCTGCCTGTAAAAAGGTAGATGGGGTTTATAAAATTCCTTAGTTGTTTATATTATTATACACTATTCTCAAACCTGACTCAGCAGCTATAGCTTTAATTTATCCCACTGCTGCTAAGCACTTAGCTAATTCCAATCCTAGTCTTTCAGATAAGAGCGGGAAAATTATTGATAGGTTTGGAGAAAAAAGTGAATACTTCCACAAATTTGGTCTTCAAATTTTTAAATAGTCAGGTTCATAGGTTAAAGTTTGTTCTGTCAAATGGTGAAAGTATAAAGATTGTTTTATATGCAGTGTCTTCTTGTGAGTAAAAATCTGATTTAAATAACTTAGGTTCTTCTTTTGCACAAGTCTCTACATATTGTTTGCAGTGTGTGTGTGTGTGACTGTTGATAATTTGTCCAGGAGGTTTGCACGGCTGCATTCTCTGAACATTCCAGATGATGTTAAAAATGAAGTTTTAAATTCTTCCGTGGACAGAAATTTAGTGTTTAGTCCCCCTGCTGCAGAGATGATCAAAAAGAGTGACGACAGGGGCAAGCTGATCCAGGCAATCTCTAAGCTTTTTCAGTTCTCCTTTTCCAAATTGTCCAAGGGAATTTTCTTTCTCCTCTTCCATTTTTGGCAGAAAACAGAACAGACTATCTCAACAGAATTCAGGTAAACAGACATTTATTAAGGAATGGCAAAGAAGTTCCAAAAAGAAGTCTTTAACCTCCCACAACTAAGGACATTCCAGTATGCCTAAATGACTATTCAAGAGACCTTGTAATCCACTCCTAACCTGGCCCTCTTTTTCTTCCAGAAAATCTTAATCTCTGTTTTTCTGTTTGGCAACAGATGGCCTCAGATAAATGAGTTCTGAATATCTTTCACCAAGATTTCAGATGGCAATGAGAGGAAATTCCTGCTTTCCAGGGGGTCATTCCTTATCCTCCAGATCGGACTGTTTGGATTCCACGTGTTCTTCACCACATGCTGTCCCAAGGACTGATAGAACCAGTTCCTCTTTCCTAAGTGGGGAAGTAATTTTACTGAAGGATGTTCGTGGTGCTCAACCTGTTTGTGATAGTGCCTTAATTCAAAATGAAGCCCCTTCACAACCTGTTATCTCTTCTTCCCCTTTAATGTAACACTAGACTTATAAGATGCTTATCTTCACACCTCTGTTCTTCCAGACTTCAGATGTTTCTTAGGGTTTTTTATGTCTGGATCACATTATCAGTTCTCTGCCTTAACATTTTGATTATCCACTGCACTAAGGGTGTTCTCAAAGACTACAAGGTCTCCATATTTTTCTATATTTAAATGACTTGTTTATCTTTGCAGAGTCAAGTGTCAGGAATCTCTCTCTTGGTTGTGAGATCTCTTACACAAGCTTGGATTCCAAGAGAACAGACCAAAGTCTTTCTTGACTCTTTCACACAGGATTGTTTTCCTGGGATATCAACTAGATACCTCATTTCAGAAAGCTTTTCTTCCACAAGAAAAAAAAAATAGGGATTTATTTAGATCTGGTTTTGAAGTTTTCCACTCAGACTTCAGTCACTGTGAGGAATACCTCAAAATTTTGGGTCTCATGGTATCTATGATTCTCATTATACCCCTGGCAAGACTCTACATAAGAAAGATACAATGGTATCTGAAGTCATCTGAAGTCTGTTTGGTCCCAGCATCATCACCATGTATCTTTTCAAACCCAGTGCTGGGGTTTGACAAAAGAGAAATCTTTTGGTAGAAATGACATATATCCTCAAATCCAGGTCTCCCTTTCTCCCTTCCTTCTTCAAAGCAATCAGTCACCACAGATGCTTCAGACTTTGCTTGGGGAGCAGTTTCAGAAGGACTAAAAGTGCAGGGGTGTGGGACACCAAGGACAGATGCAGTATCTAGGAGATGCTTGCCCTGATCGAGGCACTCAACTGTCTGAATCATCTTTGGCTGCCAGGACCTCTTCAAAGTGGTTACAAGCAATACCACAGTTGTGTAGTACATCGACAAGTAAGGGGGAGCCACTTTGTACCCCCTTTACAGACTAGCAATATTAGCTTGAGATATGGCCTCATAGCAAAATCTCACTCTACAGGCATTCTGCATTTTGTAAGAGCAAAAATGCGTGGTAGACAAAGCTGAGCAGGACCAGGGCAGACCCTCATGAATGGAAATTATATCAGGGAGTCATCCAATATTTGATCCAACTGTGGGGAGTTCCTCAAATAGACTTCTTTGCCTCCTCTCTGAAAAATCAGTTGGCAAGATTGGGGAGGGTGGCCTAATGGCTAAGGTGTTTGCCTTATAAACACAAGATGCAGGGTTTGAGTTTCACAAGGGATAATTGGCTAGGCTTAAAATGGCTCGCAAGGGCAGTTAGGCTAGTACTAATCTATGAACCTATCTATGAACCTATTACAGTACTCCATGCAAGAAGGCCTGGAATGTAGATGTCTTTTCTTTTCTTTGTACAGGAATGTTCCTGTATGCTTTTCCACCTTTTCCACTAATATCACTAATATCCTGGGTACTTCTGAAGATTCAGAAGGAATCCCACAAGATCATTGTGGTGACTCCTTTCTGGCCCAGGTAACAGTGGTTCTCTCTTCGTTTGGAAATGGTCAGGAACAATAACCACAAATTTCCACACAGACTGGGTTCACTCACACAAGAACAGGGGTGTTTGATATACCCCAATGTCAACCAACTTCAGTTGACTGCCTAGATGATAGGGTCTTAATTCCTTTTTATCCACCTGTTTGCCAAGGATGAGCAGCAGGTACAAATCAAGGCAAGACAGCCTGCTAGTAGAAAATCATATCTTAGCAAATGGAAAAGGTTTTCCAGTTGCTGGCAACAACATGACCAATACCCATTCAGGTCTAGGCCATTCAGGGCTAGTTTTTCTCTGGTTGTCTGGTTTTACAATAGTTGTGCGAGTTACTATTGTATGGCCTTTGTTATTTCTCTGTGGGGATTGGGAGAGGAAGTGGCTATTCAAGCATCTACTGTTATGGAAAGTTTTACTTATACAACTGTACTTTATTTACACAGATCCAAATGCTAATGATCATTCTTGATCAGAGTAGTTTTACCTTTATCGACTATATTTATGATTCTTGTTGTCTATTAAATGATGGAATGCCTGCCACTTATTTTATTTATAATTTTTTCTTTCTTTCAAAATTCCTCATTTATACATTTCATGTTACAAGTTGAAATACAACAAAAAGTCGTAATCATTTAGTTATGAAACTGGGGAGTAAATAATATACCATTCTCCTTTAAAAGGAAACTTCCAGAAGAGATTATGAATGTTATTTCCACAGTATCAATAGTATAGGAGAAATAAATATCTAAAGAGCACCTTCTATTACATCTGTACCATTTTTGACTATAAAATTAAAATAATAAATAAAATGCAGTTTCCATATTAGTATCAATTTTCAGTTTTGCAGTTGGTATAAGCTGAAGTATTTGTCAGCATGGGAGAAGATGGTTAACAGACCATGTTGCTTTGCTAAAGGTGGTCTGTACCCATCCCACCTGGGCTTCCGGATATTGGCTAAAACTTTGTCCACCCATTAGATCCTTTTTTAGGCAATGCCAAATTGACAAAACTACCAACTTAGCAAGTAACTTTATTACTGCTCAATGCTATGAGCCTTAAGAAGACCTACAAGTTGTCTTCACTCTGGAGAATATAGACATCTATGCCATTACCTGAGACATTTTATTTATTTATTTTATTTTCCATTTGTTTACCGGGTTAGTCCGACTGGACCCAAGGTGATGGGAGGCCCGGGGAGAAAAGCTCCAGATACATAGTAAAAAAATGATAAAAAAATAATAGAAATAATAAAAAATTATATAAACATAGCTGTTTTGTACAAACAGCATAGAACATATAAAAGGAGTAAAATCAGAGTTTTACAAATGATGCAGCATACAGTGATTAGAATATTGAGAAACAAATTAAACAAGATATTATGCAACAAATATAAAATTGTTTGAACATAAATTCAAAAAGAAGTTTCCATAGACAAACAGGGTCTTAAACTAGAAATCATAACTATAAAGGTGGTCTAAACACCTGGTTCACAGTACTATGCACTAAGTGAAACTACACACTACACCTTTGATCTAGGGATGTTGAAATTCAGAAACAGGTGAAATTGGTCTGGTTCTGTATAGGAACATATCCAAGTTTTGAATAGGAGATCGTTTAGTAGGGATTTGAAAGTATGTTTACTATTTAGACATCTAATGTCATGCGGTAGTGAATTGTTGGCTTTAGCAACTGCATCAGAATAAAGAGATTGGCCTGAGCTATGTAAGCAATTGGTAACAAGTCAGTAGGGTGGTATTGGAAGATCTTAGTTGATGTGCAGTATTATGGAAGGTGAACAGACCAGAGAGGGCAGGTATTTTATATAGCAGTTGATGGGTCAGTAGAAGATGATTGTATTTTAGTAGGTTATGGAGTTCTAACCATCTTTGCTGTCTTAGGGAGAGGCAATGGTGAGAATGAAACTTGGCATTGGTTGCAAATTTTGAGATTTTATTGTAGCAGGTAGATAGTTTCAGAAGGTCAGATTTGTTTAGGTTAATTAGAACTGGGAAAGCGTATAGTAAGGTGGAGTAGATGGGTACGAGAGACAGTGATTCGGGATTCCTGTGTGAGGAAGCTCTTGCATCGGTAGAGTAAACATAGTTTTTTATGAACTTTGGCAATTGTTAGTGCTATATGTTTGTCAAATTTTAGGTTTTGGTCAATAGTTACACCTAGTAGCTTGGCTTGAGTTATTGGTGTGATAAGGGTATTGTTGGAGGATGTTATTGAGAATCTCATGCTAGGAGTGAAATTTTTGGATGGGTGGAAGATCATGAGTTGGGTCTTAGATGGGTTTAGTATGAGTTAGGAGAAATTTTGCCATTTTTCTATAGTAGTGAAGGCTTCCTGGGTTCTGTATTGGAGTAATTGTAGAGAGGGGGTCGAGCAAATAAGGGAGGTGTTATCAGCACACTGTACTATATTAGTTTGTTGGGTAGCCGAGGGGAAGTTATTGGTAAAGATGGAAAATAGTAGGGGACCAAGAATGGATCCTTGTAGAACACCTTGTCCCACTGGGAGGTGAGGGGAGAGAGAGTTATGCCATTTAACAGCTTGTTGCCGAGGGACAGATAATTTTTAAACCACAGTAGAGAGGAGTTATCCAGATTGAGCTCAGAGAGAGTGGGATAGCATGTCAAATGCCTTTGAAAGCTCCAGGAAGACAACAGATACTAAGTTACCAAGATTTCTTTGTTGGTTGATGTGGTCAGTAAAGGATATAAGGGCAGAGGTGGTAATATGGTTTGGCCGAAATCCATGTTGGGAATTTGCTAGCAGGTTATATTGAAGAAGAAGATTCAGTAGTTGGGTGTGTACGCATTTTTCTAAGATTTTTTATAAGGGAGATAGTATAGCTGTGGGGTGATAATTACTAACTTCTTTTGAGGAACCACCTTTGTGTAGGGGGACAACTTAAAAAAATTTCCAGAGAGAGGGGACAGTGTGTTCAGCTATGGATCTATTGATAGAAATAGGGTAGGTGATGGCAGAGGTGGCAATCCTGAGGTAATCAGCGGGGAGTTTATCAGCAGCGAGAGTGGTGGGTTTCAATTTGGCAAGGTGTTTATGAATTAGGTCAGTCAGAACTGGTATAAGAGATAATTGGGAGATGGTCTTATGGTGACAGTTTTGTATTTTGGGGGTGTTTGTAGTAGTAGTAGTAGTGGGGAAACTGTTGAATAACTTTTGGATGGAGGAGGTGAAATAGTCATTAAACTGGGTGGCAATATCATTGTTATCACCTTCAATGTTAGGGTTTGGGGAGGTGATTTTGCCTGGTTGGAGAATGTGGTTGATTGCAGACCAGAATTTTTGTGGATTGTTGTAGTGAGTTTTTTGTAGCTGGATATAATAACTTTTTTGTCATTACATATTTGGACAGGGTTTATAACCACAGAAAGTAATTTGGCAGTGCAAGGCTTCAGTGCCTTCTACAGATTTAGACCATCGGCTGTACACGCAGGTACTAAAGGTGGAGTTGTATAGATCTACATTGGCAACAAGTGTACTTGTAGGTTGGTTAAACAGGATGATGCCTTTGAGCTCATCTATGTGGAAATCACCATAGATAAAATCCCTTACATAACCTACCAAATTATAGATCACCATCTATGCCCCAAGAATCCCATAACTCGTACTTAGATCTACTGGAGGCACTCAGCATCCAACCAAATACCTTTTTTATGGTAGAATTCAACTACCCCTCTATAGGCTGGGAAAAGTACACTGCCTCTAATCTGCAGGCATGTTTCCTGGACTTTATTAGCTCAAATACTCTTGACTAGATAATGCACACTCCAAACAGAGTTCAAAACATACTGGACCTAGTACTCACCAATATGGAAGAATGCTGCAATGGCTATCCCTCTTCACAAGGGTGGACCATCAACTGACCCTGGAAACTACAAACCCATTAGTCTGCAAAGCCATGGGATGAATTATCATGGAAATGATCAACAAAGACTTTGGCAACCTACAGACACTGGACCCATCCCAGTTTGGTTTTGTCAGAGGAAGGTCATGCCTACTTAACCTGGTAGACTTCATTGAGAGGGTCACCAAAGCAAAGGATAAGGAAAACCTGGTGCACGCCAGCTAACTAGACCTGACTAAGGCATTTAATTCTTTATAATACCCTACTCATGTATTGTTGACAAACTCACAGAACTTGACACATAACTCACTGGATTGCCAGCTGTCTCGCAAATAGGACTAAAGAAGTCAGGATTGGTGCATTATTATTCTCTGGAATAGACTTCCTATTCATATAAAACAGACCTCCTCACTGACCCTATTCAAACGCAACCTAAATAATTGGAAAGGAGACTGCAGATTCACCCCTGGAGTGGCACCCATGTCCCTCATGGACAGGGGTAGCCAGTGTTGATCACAGACCTGCTGTGTTCTTAAATTCATTCTGTAAACTACCCAAAAAGAACAAATGGGGTTATTTGGGATTAACATGGCTAGCCTAGTAACCTCCTATGAACCCATGAACCTATGAATAGTAGAAAATAGACCCCATGTGCAAAACTTGGAAAAGGAGCTGTGGATGGATGGATGGATGGATGGATGGATGGATGGATGGATGGATGGATGGATGGATGGATATATAGCCTGTGATAAAAAAAAGTTGTTAGGAAAAAAGTGTAAACTGCCAAAATCCTTTTCAAACAAATTCACTACCAAGTCAGACAAAACATTCTATTTTGTAAGAAGATATACTTGTTTCCTGTTCACAGCCTAGACTGTTTAATTTCATTTATATAATTACTGTGGCTGTTTTAATATACCGTATATCTAGAAATACAAGCAAGCTTTCTCCTTGAAGGCTGATGAAGCCAAGGTTCTAGAGACTGACATTCATTTTATAAAGAGGTTTGATTTTCATAGCATAACTATGGCTGCAAGCATGTTTTTTTTCACAATACATATGTGCTGTAGGTGTTATCTTACAGCATCGCACCCTTTTCTCTTACTTTGTAACTGGATAAATCCCAGACTAACATGGTACAGAAGGCAACTCTACATGCCTTTCTTAACTATAACTATTCAGCTTGGCAATATAGGGTAATTATTGAAGTATTGCACTATGAAGCTCAACACATAGATTTTGGATACAGCCGACATGCACATTTGTACTAAATGTCTGAGTAATTCAGTTGTATAGTTTGTACTCACTGATCTTCTCTGTAAAAGGGATTTCAATGCTAAAGTGGGCCTGTCCAACAAAAAAAGTTTAATTATTCGAGTTACTCAGTGGCTGAACATTATTACAGAGATGAGTGGTTTACTGCCCCAAACACATACACAACAACAACCACCACATTTAATATAAGAAATTCCATGGTCGCACAATCTTGGGGAAAGAGGGGAAAATGTATAAGGTCATGATTTTGACCGGTAGTTAGATTTACAATTATTTATATAATAGGAAATTAATGAGGCAGCAGCTGTCTATGCATCTGAATGTGTGTTGCTCACAAAATGCTGATATTTTTGCATGTATTGCAGCATAGCTGCATTCAGTATATGAATATAACTGTATGCAGCTCATGAATGGAGCACTAGTAATGCAGAAGTCATTGCCACTGGGTACTTTCATGCAAATACGATTTTCAAAGTGCAGTTTAGGTCATTTATGAAGGCTCTACGTTCTGTAGATTCACAAAGCGTGGTCCTTTACCATAAGGATTTATACTACAAAATAAGATGAGCCTTATTCTAAAGAGAAATATTGGCTAAATGAAGACATTGTGCAACTCTGTGTAACTACATTAAGCTGTAATGTCTGTGTATCTAAAGGTAGAGGAAATTACCATTTACTTCATTCAATTAAAACAAACCCTCAGACACAGACTGTTGATATATATATTAAAGTCTCAGATACACCTGTTAATGTGTCATACATGTAAGTATGGCTTTTTGTAGGTAAGTGAACAGAAACAACTGACTGGGACAGATTCAATGAACAGAGTTTCCTTCGGTGAATAAGCAGCTTAACAGTAAACAGAAACAGGTTTATTTACAGAACCATCCTGAAATCAGCTGCCTACTGAACTTTGCCCCAAAGAGGTGACTAACTTGAACATGTTGCTTGAATAATTTAATGATGTTATTATAACTGATTTTTTTATCTGTTTTATTATCTTACAGTGTATTAATTTTAATTATTTGCAGATGCTTACGTAAAATCGTCTATATATGTTGTGCCCAGATGGCAATCATGAAAGCCAATAATACAGTTTTCATGTCAGTATGATAATTATTGCTACAAGGAGTTTGTTTTTTATTATACTAATCTGATTGTTGCATCCTGCTCTTCATTTTATTGCTTGCTGTTAGGGCTTTAAATTATCTGCTAGCATTAAGTTCCAGCATATGGATGCTTTTTTATTTTCCTGTTTATTAACATGCATCTACAGTTTGATGCTGCTGCAGACCAGTGCAGAGAAAACATTGTAGCACACCTGTCCTCTTTGTGTGTGTGTGTGTGTGTGTGTGTGTGTGTGTGTGTGCGTGTGTGTGTGTGTGTGTGTGTGTGTGTGTGTGTGTGTGTGTGTGTGTGTGTGTGTGTGTATATACCACCAAACTCAGCCACTACTTGAGAATTCCTAACAATATTCAAATGCAAATATTTGTACATACTTCATAGTACAGGAGAACACTTGAACAGTTTTTTTCCTGCCTTTCATAACATTTGTTTTTTTAGCTTTCATCCTTTTAGAAGATATTCAAGATTAGTTTGTATTTGTCCAGCTAGAGCACATAATTCCCAATTTAGCCACAGTTATACTTCAGTAAAATTAGGATTGAGGAACCATTCTGTTCATTAATTAGATTATTATTATTAAGTTTCTGTTTTTATTATGCTGTGAAAAATTGAGGTTTAATTAAATATTTCATTCAAGCTACTTAAAATAATGTATTTTTCTCTTGTGAATTAGTACAGTACACTCATCAATGTAGGGTCATAGTTTCATATGTAAGTACTAGATTAGTTGCTCTTGTGGACCTTTTTAAGCCCAGTTTCTCTTTTTGTGCTCAAATTAACGATTTGTCATACCCATCTCATGTTCGATAATTTTATATTATACGTAATAAGAATAACTGGGATCATGCCATAGATAATTTAAGGGGACCCATGCATGGCATAAAGCACTTGGGATCTGCCTTTGACAATAGGTAGTACGGGGGCAGTTCTGGCGTACATTTTCTGTTTCCCATCCATAGATTCCATTTGCACTTGAATATGGACAGGGATGAACTTTGTTTTATGGGGATGAGGAGTCTGTTCCAGAGCAATGGTACCCATCTGTGAGCTATAGCTGTTTATATGTATATTGCCATGTATCCATTTCAAGTCATATTTATACACTTGATGTTTTGTTATTGCCAGTCCAGAGTTTACCCATGGCAGTTGTTGTTTGATCACAAAGGTGAAGCTCAGCTATGTGTAAACCTGCATTACCAACATTATAACTTTATGTACTACAATTATACAATGATGTCACTTTAAAAATATATTTTTTTACCTTTATAATACTGGCATTATAGGGTCATAGGTTCATAGGTAGGTATTAGGCTATCAGCCCAAGGGCCTACGTAAGCCTAGCCAACAAGGTTCCCTGACTTACGCCACCCAAGAAAGTTATTTTCCTGCGCCACTGTCGAGCAGAGACACAGAGGTGATCCCCGGGGTGTATGTTGCAGAACTTCTTTTGTGTTGTATTTTTGTTGGTAGCTGGAATGACTGGGGTGTATCCTAAAGTACCATGCATGTTTATATATGTGACAGTGTTTGCAGAGTGCACTAATTGCAGTTTGTGACATTTTGTTTTTTCCCCTTAAGGAGATGTGCATGGATATGTTCCCAGGACTTTACATTAAGGCACTTGCACACTGTTGAGGTAGCATGATTGATTTTAATGATTTTTTTTTCATAAATATAATATGCATTGTCCATTGTTTTTGTGTGCGGCATCAACATGTGCAAGAGGGTGGAATTTTGTTTTTTAGTGTCAAGATTGTTGAGTTTAGTTTTTCCGCTTTAGCTGTGCTTAGAAAATGATGGCCCTATCATTTTTTTTCCTGCTCTCAGCAGCTGTCATTCCAGCAAATATTTTCTCTGTAACATTCTGCAGCTAAGATAGTTTCTGTTAGTAATGATCTATTTACAATGAGCATGTACTTGTGAACATCTAGCTCTTATGATTTTGAATATTAATTCTGTTTCATTGTATAATAATGATTTGATTGTTTAGATTATCTGCTTATAATTTGAGTTGGCATAAAATATTAAATGCTAAGGAACAATCATGGATTGTTAGATTAGGTGCTCTCTTTTCACCTGGGCTTAATAATGTTCCTTAATTGTTTTCTCACACTGGGAGGAGCACAACTAATTATATTTTTATTTAAAGATGGTTGTTGGATGTTTTTATATAACACTGAATAAAGCAGTTGTCTGCCAAAACCGGTCTGTTTGCCTTATGCTGGAGTTATAATAATAAAGATTATGAAGTCAGAACTTTGATGCTGATTGTTTGTGTGCTGGCCATTTTGTTTTGAGTTAGAGTATCTGCTTCCATAATAGTAATGTGTCCCTTAGCAGTAATGCTGTCCATTGAGACAAAATATATTATTAACTTGCAGCCTTTTTCTGTTGGTCATTAAATGCCAAAGAATAATGACATACAAGAACAGGTTTTATTTATTTATTTGTCTTTTGATAATCAGGAGAGTCCAACTGAGTCAGCAGAAGCCCAGGGAGAAAAGCTCCACACCATATTCAAAAACATTTAAACAGTAGTTGAA
Organism: Protopterus annectens; assembly: GCF_019279795.1. Classification (NCBI taxonomy): domain Eukaryota; kingdom Metazoa; phylum Chordata; order Ceratodontiformes; family Protopteridae; genus Protopterus; species Protopterus annectens. The sequence continues at coordinate 368,217,011 of NC_056746.1, read as the reverse complement.
TGACTATATACAAGGGGGAAAAGCCCAATAACAGAGTAAATATTTTACAATGAGTTGGGGAGAAAGGCTCCACAAAAACAGACATTAAAATATGTTATAATAGCTGATAAAATAATTTAAAAAACACTGTTTTACACCAAATCAGAGAACAAGCTGTATATAAATGAACGATACCACCATAAAGCTCGAGGGAAGCTGGTTTATTAACGTTTTCAATGCACATATGTTTTCGTCCAAAATACTTCATCAGACAATGCAGTGTGTACTCCCTTGATTACCTTTTATACTACCTCTTGAAACTGTCAACCTATCACATCTTAGTTCCAATTAAACACTTGATTTAAAAAAAAACTTGGTTTAAAAAAACTTTTTAAAAGTTCATACTTTCAACTTTAATTCCTTATAAACAATTTGAACTTTATGTTACAACAATAAATAACTTCCAGTGAATACTTTTAATATTACATAATTATAATTGATAATTTTAAAAAGTGCTTAAAAATAAATATTTAAAAATAAATGTTAAAAACCTTCTTTAGAAGTAAGGCAAGTACTCCATCTAGAGGCCAAAGTATGAATATCTTATATTTTACCTACAATTTGGCAGCTCTAAGCTATAATACAGGGGCCAAGGAGACAACACAACATAACAGGATAACAACAAGATTGTAGTTATAGGGAATAGACATATTCTTCAGAATTTTAGTATTTACAACTACAGTAATGGGGAAATTACCCCCACTCATTTCAAATTGTTCAGTAAGGGGCTGAAATTTGGCCCAACTTATACTAGTAACATCCCACAGATTCTAATTGATTTGAAAATGTTTGTATGTAAAAAGAACCAACCTTGAACTATTATTTAACAATAGAACAGGATACAACCACAATAATTGTACCTCTGTTAAGAAGAAAAGCATTTACAATCCCCCCTCCACCCACAATTGAAATTTTTTGAAGCACAGGTAGAAGATGAGATTAGAACTAATTATAAGGGAGGTAAAAAAATTTGTAACCTCAGCAAGGAAGAAAATCAGTTTCTAAAAGTACTTAGAGAAAATCACTACCTTAGAGTTATGAAGCCAGACAAAGGGGGAGGGGTGGTATTTATGGATGATATTTATTCAGCTAAAATGTTGGACATGCTTAATGATACGGATAGATATGTTTAGAGTTTCAAGGAACAAAATTAATGTAGCATATCGTAAAATAGACTTCATGTTGGAAGAAACTTTAAATGAAGGCACTATAACATCAGAAATTTTACAATATTTGAGTATAGAACAACCCAAAGTATCATCCATCTTTGGAATCCCCAAAGTTCACAAAAATGTGGAAGACCCACCTCTTAGGCACATTGTGGCAGCAAGAGGGTCCAAAACACACCCTCTTGCCAAATATCTAGACGTGGAGTTAAACAAAGTTTGGACAGAGAGGGAAGGGATTCTGAAAGATTTGTGGGATTTTCTGAGAAGTATTGATCAGAAGTTGTTCAGAGGCGAACTGATTTTTGTCACCCTGGACATCCATGACCTATTCAATGTTATACCCCATACCATAGGACTTGAGTGGTTCGAGGAAGCACTAAGGTTTAAGGGGAATATTCAGCATAAGAAAGTCTGTTTGTATCTAGAGTTGATGGAATTAGTTCTTAGGAACAACTTTCTGTTTTTTGATGGTGAGTTTTTCCAACAGGTGAGTGGGGTAGCAATGGGAGCAAGTTGTGCTCCCATGTACGCCAATTTGATACTGTCCACCTGGGAGGATAAATATATACTTAATTCACCATATAGTCAATACTGGAATTATTATCGTCGATACTTGGACAATATTTGCATTTTCTGGGTGGGACCTAAGGAAAATTTGTTCGAATTCATCAACCACATTAATCACACCACTACATTTTTAAACTTTTCTCACAATATTTCCCAGGGAAGACTTGAATTTTTGGATGTCTCGTTAGAAAAGACAGGGGAGACTAAATACTTCAAATCCAGTGTCTTTAGGAAAAGCACATTTTCTAACTCCTACCTTCACTATACAAGTGCAGACCCCATTTCCCATAAGAGAGGAATAGTGCGGGTCAAGTTATTAGGATTAGTTGCATGACATCTGACGACAAAGACTTTGATGTAGAATGTGGGAAACTGAGACAAATGTTTTTTGGAAAGAGAATACCCCCCATCCTGTATAGAAGAGATTATGGATGAAATAAAAAAAGACAGACATAACAAGTTTGCCCCAATACTAGGGATGTCTTTAAATCAGGACGAGAAGAAGTCCAGGATTGACCAGAGTGAAATTAACTGGAGTAGTAACTTTATTTTAAACTTCAGTACTGAAACTGCATTGATTAAGAATGTAGTGAGTTCCAACTAGAATAAATTTAGTGAATTTTCCGACCTGAATAACATTTTTACTGAACCTTTGAGGTTCACCTATAGGAAAGGTAGAAACATAAAACAAGTACTAGAAAGTAGAAAGAAAAGTAATGGTGCCAAGAGAAGAGGAACCTTTAAATGTGGGAGATGTCCACAATGCCCCTACATCCTTCAAGGGCAAAAGTTATTCCTATCTCGAAGAGGGATAGAAATAGAGACTAGCACACACTGTAATTGTGACACTGTAGGGGTGGTGTATATTGGAGTGTGTGATATATGCGGGGCTTTTTATGTTGGTAAAACTACTAGGAAGCTCAAGAGACGCATATATGAGCATCTGAATGATGTTAAAAATAAAGATGGGAATAATGCCCTGTTTAGACACACTATCATTTGTCCTTCGGCTAAATTTCACTTTTTTGTAGTAGAAAAGGTGGAAATCCATCCATGTGGAGGGCCTTGGGAGATAACTATTGAGTCTGATGCCAGTAAGAATTTTGGGTTGAATGATTTTGTCTCCTTGGCCCCTGTATTAAAGCTTAGAGCTGCCAAATTGTAGGTAAAATATAAGATATTCCTACTTTGGCTTTTAGATGGAGTACTTGCCTTACTTCTAAAGAAGAATGTTTTTAACATTTATTTTTAAATACTTTTTAAAATTATCAATTATAATTATGTAATATTAAAAGTATTCATTGGAAGTTATTTATTGTTGTAACATAAAGTTCAAGTTGTTTATAAGGAATTAAAGTTGAAAGTATGAACTTTTAAAAAGTTTTTTTTTAAACCAGGTTTTTTTTTTTAATCAAGTGTTTAATTGGAACTAAGATGTGATAGGTTGACAGTTTCAGGAGGGGGTATAAAAAGTAATCAAGGGAGTACACATTGTATTGTCTGATGAAGTCTTTTGGATGAAAACGTATGTGCATTGAAAACGTTAATAAACCAGCTTCCCTCGAGCTTTATGGTGGTATCGTTCGTTTTTATACAGCTTGTTCTATGACTTGGTGTTAAACAGTGTTGTTTTTTGGTTCTGGTTTCTTTTGACACCTACTCCTGTTGGAATTACGTGATAAAATAATTATATACAATTGTTAGAAAAGCCCCACAACAGATAAAAAACACAGATTAAAATACATTTAGAAAAATATGAAGAATACAGTGCATACTGCAAGTCACAAGACACTCTGCAGAAATGGCTAACCTATGTCAAGCAAACTAATACAGTTATTCAAAATGCTGACTACATTTCTAATAATATATGGAACTGAAAAATAATAAGAGTATTCTGCTGCCAAAATAGGCAAGAAGAATAGAATGAGATGAGCAGGAGTAATGAGGAGGAGGGAAAATTAGGGACATGGAGAGTTATTGTTATTAGAAAGACGAGAATGTTATGGACATACCTTTCAACCTCTTAGCGCAAAATATCTGGACAAAGCCAAAAACAACTGGGGACAAAAGTCCAAAAACAGGGACAGTTTTTAAATATTGCTCTTATAAGCTCAGAAAGTTGATAGGATAACAGCTTTTGCATTAGTATGGATTTTCTGAAGGGTGTGTCAAATGTCTGTTATTATTTAGTGACTTTAATCCTCAATCATTTTTCAAGAAAAGCTCAAATTTCATGATGAATAGACCAAAAATATAAGGCAAAAATCTGGACATTCTGCAAAACTGTAGACAGTTGAGTGGTATAGTAATGGAGGACACTAGAGAGGAAAATGAACAGTAGTAAGTGTTGTCTGAAAAGGTAGAAGAGCATACTCTAGTAATGTGATATCATTAAAGTGAGAGCTTCTTTTGATGTTACGCCCTTACTACCTGCTAAGATATGGAGGTATTAGTGAATTTAGGGTGATAAAGGCATTGTTATAGTTAATATGTGGTCATGCATCTTTATTGCTTTAATCTTTATTTGTCTTTATGTTATTCCTTTATGTACTTAAAAGTTTAAGTATACATTAATTAATCATTGCCGCTTTTTGTTTTATCCCTTCTTTAAAAAGAAGTGTTTTACCTTTTTTAATACTGGTATTATGTTACAGAAATTATTTTGTGTTATGAGTTCCCTGGTGGTTACAGACAGTGGTAACAGTGCAATACTACTTCTTGGTAATTATAAATTCTGCCTGACAGCTTCAGGGGCGAGGGTTCAATCTTTACCCTTGGTCACGGTCTTTTTGGAGCTTGCATGCTGTCCCTACACTTGTGGAGTTTGCTATGGTGCTTCTGTTTTCTCTTGCTTCCTAAAAACGTGCTGCTTGAGCAGCTATTAAGAACTACCAATTCTATTTACAAACAAATCTCCATTTCAGTTTCAAATAATCGCACCCAAGCTAATGGTTACCTAGGATTCTAGCTTCCAACCAACTGACATGACAACTGTCAAAGAAAATCAAGGAACACTGTTATGTCTTATAGATGTATTACCACCAACTTAGCGAAAATCGTCCAATATATAGCCTATCCTCTCATCATCATCATCAACAAACTCTCCTTCTCCCTCATTTTTCTACATACATAGAATACCTACTAATTATACCTTTAAACATAAGCTTGCAAGAGGGATTATTCCCCACTCTCAGGAAGCACTCAAACCTAGTAGATTTGTTTAAGAATAGCGGACCACAGAAGGTAAAAAATGACTGAACTGTCAACATTTAAGCCCGTAATCAAAAACTCCAAATTAGTCATTTACAGTCAGTTCACTTGCCACATGGCAGAGGTCAGATGGCAGCAAACAACATAACCGCAGTAACATAGCATGGGTTAAGAACTGGTTACAGTACTCAAAACAGTATCACTAAAGTCTGTACAGTACTTAGCTATAAGCTGTGACAATAAGAAACCTACTGCTGCCCTATTTCTAGACTTCAGCAAAGCATTATGGGGCCTGTACTGCTCCAGAGATTACCAGACTTAGGGTGCAACAACACTGTTTTAGGCTGATTTAAACTATACCTCAGCAGCAGAAAAAAAATCTGTTCAGTTGGCATAATGCCATGTCTACAGCTCCATCACCAACATTGCAGTTCCACAAGGCTCAGTCCTGATCTCCTTCTTTTTACCATATTTACCAACAATATGTGCCACCATACAAACGGAGCCATCCTAATACAGCATGATGGTGACTGTCATGGTACACAACTGAGACAATATCAGTAAACTCAAGGACATGCAAACAATTTTGTTATCTTACAAACCTCGCTCAGTGAAGACTTAATCTTCACTGAAAAGAAAAACAAAAATAATATTCAACAAAAATGAACTTACAGAGTGAACAAGCAATTTTTCTGTTGTTGGTGCCACTTCTGAGGTTTAAGTTGTACAACACTAGAAATATCCTGGGCTGGAATAATTATTGATGGTAACCTGTCTTTCAAGCAGTGCATTAGAAGTGCAATTAAAGAATTGGTGAAGATCGGGGCCCACTACAGGTAAAAGTAAAATCTACTATCAACAAGAAGAGGGAAGATAGCCAAAATATTACTACTACGTTTTATGAAATCTATGCCAAGTAAACTGAAATAATAACAGACCAGTTTACTTGATACAGTCTACAATATGACAGCAACATTTGCCACAAACTATCCATTCTTCTTACACCCCTGCCCTAGATGTCCTATGAAAACAAAGTCAAGTGCATATAGATAGTACTTATTCAAAAGTAAACTGTGCCTTGACCTGACACCCATACGAAGTAGGTGCAATCCATCAAGACAACTGTATTCTTGGGATAACAGTTTACTAATCATAAACAAAGCCGACATCGAGTGTTGTGAGAAACACCTATGTTCATACTTAACTTACCAATGGAATGCATTTCTAAACAGATTGAAAGCAATCCATGATAGTACCTGCTTCAAATACCAACGTAAAATGTTTCTGTCCAGTCCAACAACATGTACAGACTGCATTATTACTTAGCTCTCTCACCTTTCTGTTTCCTTTTCAGTGTACAGCTGCAGACCTCCATAAATGTCTGCTGTCTGACAGATTAAACAAGATGCACAGATCTACACAGTTAAACATAAATTTAAAGTCATTCATATTTCTTCACGTGTCTGCCTGGTGTACCATCAAAATACACAGTGTTAATGGCTGCACTCTTACACCAGTGTATTTTAGTAAGGGATGTCTCATGTGTCCTTCACAAACTTTATCTTTCAGTATCATGTGCATCTTATACAATGTACTGTTTACACAATGGGATGCCATTGTATAGGTTCATAGGCAGTAACTAGGCTGTCAGCCTAAGAGCCATTTTAAGCCTGGCTAAGTTTATGCTAAATTTACCAAAATATTCCTGCCCTGTGTCAATACCCCAAGAAATGTTATGGTAAAACTATAGGCTTGTACACAGCAACCATTCACAGGCTGCCTCTGTCCTTTAGAGACATACCAGGGGAAATATTCCCATCCTTTGGCATAATACTAAAATAATGGACCATGTGGAGTTTGTATGAATGCCATTTTGCCAGGCAACTTCTTATAATGTAATTTTTTACTAAGACCATTTTTTAACTGTATATTATTAGTTCTTAGAAAAAGTTATTGTATATGCAGGATCTTCTTATCTTACTTCTGTAGTGTGCTGTTTTATCTCAGATGAAGTTCTACTCGTAACTATTTATAATCTAATGTTATGTTTCTTAAACTCCTCTTAAGTCATGTAATTTGGGGGCATTTCTCTCTCAGGCCCCCTCTGAAAACAAGGTTGATCCCAATGTGGGTAATTCAGTTAACAATACGTAACTAACTAACAAAATAACTTTCCCCCTTATTTGTGTAGCATCAGGCACACTGATGTCCCACTAACTAGGCTGGACAAGGAGAAAGTTACAGTTAGCTGCCTGTCGGGTGCCAGGATCCGCCACATAGCACAAGCACTCAGGTCACTCCAGAACAAGTACAAATACAACTCTGTCATTGTCCATGTTGGTGTGAATGACATGAAACGTACCTCCCTGGACTACATGAAAAGAGACATGGAAGAGCTCTTTGATCATGTAGCCCAGGCCGGTATGACCCTGACACTGAGTAGCATCCTGCCCTCACCAAGAATAATGCCACAGTATAAAGAAAAAATGATAAATTTCAACAATTGGCTAAGTTTCTGGTGTCATTCAAAGGGGATCCAGTATCTGTCTGCCTGGGATGACATGCTCGACAAGCCACGTTGCTTCACAAGAGATGGCTTGCATCTGTCACCCTTAGGCTTTCGAATACTGGCCAAGGCTCTTGCCACCCCCATAGTGCCTTTTTTAGGCAAGGCTCGAAAGACAAACCCACCATCATAAATAGCACAAGTAACCAAAAACTGAGGGTAATGCTACTCAATGCCAAAAGTCTAAACCTCAAATTGCATGCACTCGAGGCACTCCTCAGTATGGAGAACATCGATATCTGTGCAGTAAAAGAAACCTGGTTTAAGGCTCCTGAGAGCACCCCAGCACTACTAGACTATAACTCATACCATACCTTTCAGTTACAGAACCAGGACCGAAACACAAAAGGCGGGGGTGTATCCATATTCATCAAGGATATCCGCATCTCCAGGTTAGTGGCACAGCACAACGCATCAAAGATCATCCATGTGCAACTAACAATGGGAAAAACTGCAATCCAAATTGTAGCTTGCTACAGCTCACCCACCATGGCCCAGGATCCCCATTCCATATTTCTGGAGACACTGGGAAATATGAAGGTCCTACCAAACACCCTAATACTGGGTGATTTCAATTACCCAAACATAAACTGGGAGAACTACTCAAGTACTAAATCCCTTGCCCAACACTTCCTAGAATTTATAAACTCAAATGCCCTGGATCAACTGGTCAACACCCGCACCAGAGGGAACAACATATTGGACCTGGTCATCACCAACATGGGCAACCGGTGGTCAACCCCTCACTGGTTAGATCAGACCATAGACTAATCACTCTGGATATCCACATTCCGCCCCCACCCCCAATCAAGGAAACTACCATGAAAAACTTTTCAAAAGCAAACTTCACGTTACTTAAGACCGAGGTGGAAAGGTTCACAGTCCCCCTGCTAAAGGACAGTGCTGTCCAAGCTGCTGAAACCTTTACAAATGTACTCTATGAACATCTGCAGGAATGCATGGATTGTGCTATCCCAAGCAAAACCAAGACTCACTCCTCCAAGAAAAGGAAACCAGTCTGGTGGACCCCTGCCATTAACAAGCTATATAACAGAAGGAGGAAACTAGTACAGAAAAGTGTAGAATCCCAAGAAGGAAAGACATCCCTGATCAGTATCAGCAAGAAACTACAATCCCTCATTAAATCATCCAAGGCTAGTTTCGAAAGAAAAATTGCCAATGACTCCAAAGATAACCACAAAACATTCTTTAGCTATGTCAAGAACTTAAGTGGAAACTCTCAAATCTGCTCTGAGTTAGTGCAGAATGGCACAAAATACACTGAATCGACTGATATTGCCAACATTCTGGCAGACAGGTTTAGTACAAACTTCACCCCCCTCACACACCCTAAAGGGCCTATAACCATACCAGAAGAATGTAGGGCCCCATCAGTCACCGACACACAGGTTAAAACAACCCTATCCAAAGCCAAAAACACAGCTTCAGTGGGACCGGATGGTGTCCCAGGCTGTGTCTTACAAGAGCTCCAAAATGAACTAACCCCTCACCTAAAGACACTGTTCAAACTCAGCCTCTCTACAGGCTACGTACCCACAGAGTGGCACACTGCAACAGTTATCTCACTCCACAAAGGTGGAGCCACAACAGACCCCGGGAACTATCGCCCTATAAGCCTGACTAGCCTGGTCTGCAAGGCTATGGAACTCATCATCATGGAACTCATTAACAGAGACATTGGGAACCTCAAAACCTTGGACCCTACCCAGTTTGGCTTTGTTAAGGGCAGATCATGCCTCCTAAACCTGGTGGACTTCTTTGAGACGGTTACCAAGGCATTAGACGAGGGAAAGGAGGTCCACTTGCCTACCTAGACCTTGCAAAGGCTTTCGACACCATTCCCCATTCTAGTATTATAGACAAGCTCACCAGCTTGAAAATAAACCCCTGTGTCACGAGATGGGTTGCCAATTGGCTCATGGATAGAACCCACATGGTGAGAGTTGCAGGCTCTATGTCCGACTCTAAACCGGTTACAAGTGGCATCCCGCAGGGCTCAGTCCTAGGACCCCTACTGTTCGGTATATACTTCTCAGAGGTACAGGCAAGCATAGGAGGACTATGGCTGACCAAGTTCGCATACGACTGCAAACTAGGGGCCATAATTGATTCTCCGGCTGATACAGACACCCTCCAGATGGGTCTCACTGAGATGGATACCTGGTGTCAAAATCATGGCCTCAAGCTAAATGCCAGAAAGTGCATAGTCAACCCCTTAGGAAAAAACAAAGTATCTGTGAACTAGGTGGTAGTCCCTTAAATACAGAAAATGTAATGAGGGATCTGGGGACCCAAGTAGATAGTAATCTCTCCTTTGATAATCATATTGCCAAGGTGGTTAGAAAATCCTTCTATGTGGCCCACCTAATCACGAAAGGGTTTGCATCTAGAACAAAAGAGGTTATTGTGCCTCTCTACTCATCACTCATTAGACCCATCATAGAATACAGTGTCCCATTTGGGATGTACCTTACAAGACACCTGCAACAGCTGGAAAGACCACAAAAGTACCTCACCAAGAGTATTACTGGCCTCAAACAGATGCCCTATGCAGCCCGACTCAAGAAACTCCAGCTGTACTCGGTTGCATACTGCTTACTCAGAGATGATCTCTGCCTGACATACAAGTCCATGTCCAACCTAGAATTGATGAACATGCTCCACCTAAAAAAAATAAATCCTGGAGAGCCACACACTCGAGAGATATAAACCTCACCAGAACGATAAATAGGACATGCTGGAGGGATAGATTCCTGTCCCAGAGACTCACCATGCTTTGGAACAGGATTCCAGTATACATCAGGCAGAGCCCCTCGCTAACACTCTTCAAGAGAAACCTTGATGGGTGGAATGGAAAACAGACAATTTACCCCGGGGATCACTGCAGTGGCTGTGCTGGACAGTGGCGCAGGGAACTAATGGCTCTGCTGGACAGAGGCACAGGGAACTAATCTAAGGGGGTGGTGAACGCATTTTTGCTATCAAGGATGCCAAGGAAATAGACCTGTTATTTATCCCAATATTCATTGTTAAAACAGCTGTGGCAGAATGAAGAGTTGCTTGCTAAGTAGGTCAAATGCAGTTGAGTTTTCAGTACTGAACCAAGAAACTCTTAAAATTTTCAGTTGATACTACTGATTTACTTATGTAAGTGTGATGAGGTTAGCAGCATTTGAATCACTTGTTCTGTTACTGTTCATAGGTGTGTAGTAGGGTAATGATCACTGGGGTGTTTTTAAGCTTAGCCATGCATAGTTGTTTACCTGGTCTTTCTGAGCTGAGAAACCCTTAAAAGGGTTGTAATTATTTTTTTCTTTGCACTTCTCTTATATACTGTAACTGTACTCCAGCAGTTTAAAAAAAAAACTGTACTGTTTGCTGCTGTTTTACACTGTATTTTATTACTGCATTTGTTGCACTTTGTATTTCACACTAACTGCTGATTTTACTTAATTAAGAAAAGATCTGTTTCTGGTATTGTATTCTGCTGCTATTATTAATTCAAGAAAAGCTGGGCTGCTTTTTACACTGTTGCTTATTTAATTAAAAAAATACATCCTGCTTTTTTTCTGTTGTTCCATAGCACTTCTGTTGGCCATAGTATAGATTGGAGTCATACTGGCTGAATTTAGTTCGTACATTGAGCACTAAAATCAGGACATTTTTTTGGTGGAAGCCCCCCTGTACTCTCATGGCAGGAGCGTACAGTAGGACTATCTAACTGAAGGTTACTGGTTCAGGGTTCAATTTGAGCTATTTCATTGGTGCAGGGCTCAGTTTGAGCTTTTTCATTGGTTTCTTTTTATTAGCTGTTTTGCTCTTGCTTGCACGTAGCTCAGCATTACTCACCACCGTGCAGAGGAGGTGACTCTTGGAGGTTATAAATGCAAAAGCGCTATTAAAAGTAGTTTCCCTTAGAAGCAGCTGTTATCTAACGGATCAGATCTTGAATGGCTGTCAGTTGTTTAGTGAACCACCCGGCAGACATTTTACATCTTACCTATCAACATCAGACTCTATAGATCCCCTCTTTTATAGACCTCCTACTGTACAACCCATAGGTTAGTCACAGTAAAATAGCTCCTTGTCTGATACCCCCATCTTTTTTCCTTATCTGATGAGATACCAGGTTCAAACCTTGCGTTATGGACTGTCAGTTTCCCTCTGTTTCTAGTTCCAGCCTGGTGGAACATTTTTTTTGAAGCAGTGTAACAACTGCCTCATGCACACTGACACACCCTTACTCCTAAATCACACAAGTACAGTTTGCAAGAGATGTTCCTACACTAAGAATCTGGAATCATTGCTCTCTCGCACCCAGAACATCAGCACTAAACAGCTTGTCATCTCACACACCACATCTCCTATTTGTAATATGCACCCAACACATAAATGTTCATATGCAGAGGTACTCTCCAGAAAACTACCTAAACGCCAGAGACCTCCAAAACACAAATATGCTACACCTAACACAACACCCAAAGCAACCAATACACATAGAAAACACTAGCGCCTGTGTTGCACCAAATAAGCCCTTAAGGCAATGCACAACTAATCCAAATGTTTTAGTTATAGGTAACGCTATAGTGAGACATACAGATGCCCCACTCACCAGAACAAGGAGAAGGTTACGGTCAGCTGCCTGTCTGGTGCAAGGATTCACCAGATTATGCATGCACTCAGGTCTCTCAACAACAAGTACAGTTATGACTCCATCATAATTCATGGTTGTGTGAACGACTTGAGATGTAAATCTCTGGACTATATGAAGAGAGACATTATTGAGCTCTCTGAATATGTGTCCCAGGCGGGTATATCCTTAGCTTTGAGCAGCATTTTACCCTCAACTAGGATGATACCACAATATAAACAGAAAATTATTGACTTCAATAATTGACTTTGTTTCTGGTGTCATTATAAGGGGATTCAGTTCTAGTCAGCCTCGGACAACATGGTAGATAGGCCACGCTGCTTTACCAGAGAGGGTCTTTACCTGGCACCTCTAGGCTTTTGGTTGCTGGTTAAGGCACTTGCCTCCCCCATAATACCTTTTTTAGACAAGGTCACAACAACAGAATTCCCGTTGTGAAAATGTCAAATACAAAGAAACTAAAGGTCATGCTGCTAAACGCTAGGAGTTTAAATCAGAAACTGCACTCTCTGGAAGCACTCCTCTCCCTGGAAGATGTTGATGTTTGTGCAGTCACAAAAACTTGACTCAAGACCACAGAAAGTACCCCAGCCTTCCAAGGCTACAATGCCTTCCATTCTTTCAGACCACAGATTGAAGGTGTGAGAACAAAAGGAGGTGCAGTATCTATCATAACTAAAGATAATTACACCTCTAGACTGATTAGACAGAAGACTCTATGGAGCTACTCCAAGTCCAAATTACCATGGGTAAGACCCACTTTCAGATCATTGTCAGTTACAGGTCCTCTTCCATGAAGCAAGATGCCCACACAGCATATTTAGACCTACTTGGGACAATTAAGGTACAAATTAACAACCTAGTCATGAGTGACTACAACTATCCTTCCATTAATTGGGAAAGTTATATGAATTCAAACTCACTTGCACTAAAGTTCCTGGACTTTGTTAACTGAACTGCCCAGGAACAAATAGTACACCACGCCACAAGGGGATCCAATATTCTAGACCTGGTCCTCACGAATATGAGTGACCAATGCAAAGCCTCAAGTGTAGGGCCCGCAGTAGTTAAATCCAACCATAAATCAGTCATTTTTGAAGTAGCTGTAATGGCCCTACACTGGCCCATTAATCATGGAGCCTCAATCCTCACCACTCGCAACAGCTAGGGGACATACACATTGGGAGGATGACAAGTGCACACACAGTTAAGTAAAATTCCCCTTAAGAGCACACAGAGATCACAGTCTGTCTGGGGCTGGTTTTTCCCTCTTTCTCCAGATCCCCAGTAAGACTCCCCACTGGCACAGCTGTAGGGTTAAGATCTCAGCTAAAGGGCCAAGCCAAGGCCTCCAGCACCCTCTCGTGTCCCTGCCCAAGTAGCTGACACACACACACACACACACACACACACACACTTTGAGATTTGATTGATATACAAACACACACACACATCTGGGGAAGGCTGGCACAGGTTTACTATGTGCCCAGACTATAAGGTAGTTTCCACTGCCACCAGCCCCTTCTTATCAGCTACTATAAGGCCCTTACTAAGGGTTTCCAATCCTACAGTGTAATGTTACTATTATCCAAATGGTAGTCTGTCCAAGCAAGGCTATTGGAGTGGCCTGTACAGTGTCACCAAATACATATACAAGTACTCTAAGAGTTTAAATATGTCTCACAAATATCAGCTACAAAGATAGGTTTAAATATATTTAATAATAAATAATAAAAGAACAAGACAACACTCAGTCAATCAACACAGTAACTTCAGAGTTCAAAATCCTTGGAAATATTTTAAAACAACATTGCAGGATGGTCTCAAATAAATACAGAAAACGTCTAAACTAATCTTTACTGTATTCCTATCTATATCTAAAAGAGATACTTTGCCTTAAATCTTACTTACAGCAAGGAAAGTGCAGATGGTGATGATGATGAGTGGATGTTCTTGCTAGGTCCAAGACAAAATACAAAACGCATAGTCTCTCTCTCTCTCTCAGAAAGTTCTTAAATTAATATCACATTTTACTGCTGGGTTAGCTTGGATGACATCACTTTTTGTCACCTGACTTCAGTTCCCAGGCTAAAACAGAAACTAACAGAATTTAACATCTCTGTGTTAAAAATACATATCTCTCAGATCTTTGCAGCTGATAGGAAGTCATGAAGCAATAAAACACCTTTATATTTTAAACCTAGTAATTATTTCACTTTCAAGACAATACAAAAACTTATAGCTCTAGACATTGTGTTTACTACTGAAATTAAACTGAGAGATAACATCTTTTGTTTATGGCCCAGCTATAAAGTAACTTAACCTCAACTATTCTTAAGTTTTGCAGGTTAATCTTCTATGTTTCAGCAGGGTACACTGTGGATACATCTTAGCTCAGTACATAACATACAGTTATGTATAAGTCATATCAGTGTTCACAAATGACATAGAATTATTTATAAAATTCCAGATAGCTTGGCTGGCAATATTTCCCTATATCACCCCCCCCCCCCCGCCGAAAACTCAAGCTTGTTTTTCAAGAGACCCTTGAGAAATGTTGCTTGAGAGGGTTGAGCCTATCTGGGAATACCTTACGCCATTCCCTGTTTTGAGAGCCCATCTGTGTTGGCATTGCTGACCCCACTATGGTGCTGCACTGTCATATCATATGCCTACAACCCTAGGCTCCACCTTAATAACTTGGCATTTTGCTGGCTGACTCGATGTAGCCATGTTAAGGGATTGTGGTCTGTAAGTACAGTGAATTTCCTTCCATGCAGATAAGGTTGAAGTTTCTGCAGTGCCCACACTATGGCTAGGCATTCTTTTTCTACAGCTGCATAACATTCCTCCCTGGGTTGGAGCCTATAACTGAGATATACTACTGGGGGCTTTTCTCCCTCTGAGGAAACCTGGCTAAGTATAGCCCCTACCCCATGGTTTGAAGCATCAGTCTGCAGATCAAACTGTTTGCTGTAATCTGGACTGGCTAACACACTGGATCCTCTCCAAAGCTCCTTTAAGCATCTGGAATGCCTGCTCACATGCTGCGTTCCAGACTACCTTATCTGGTTTGTTTTTTCTTGTCATGTCTGTGAGGGGTGCAGCTATGGTACTATAATTGTAGACAAACTTCTGTAGTATCATGCTGTCCCTAAAAATGTACTTACCTGCATTTTGGTAACCTGGGCAGGCCATGCCTGAATAGCTGCCACTTTGTCAGGTTCTGGCCTGATCTTACCACTCCCCACTGTATGTCCCATGTAGGAGACTTCTGTCATACCCATTTAATATTTGCTGGGCTTAATGGTCAACCCTGCCCTATGCAGTCTGCCCAGCACCTCCCTTCTAGGTAAGCAAGGACAAAATCTCCTGCTCTTGCTAGACTATGATCTACCAGCCTCTGGAAAGTCGCTGAGGCATTTTTCATCATAAAGGGCATCTTTGTGAACTCATACAAGCCTAAAGGAGTCACGAAGGCTGACCTCTGTCTACCACTGCGAGTCAAGGGCACCTGCCAATAAACCTTGGTGGTAGGATACTTAGCTCCTCCCAGCTGCTCGGGTTTCATCTGTCCTAGGCATGGGGTAAGCATCTGACTCTGTGTGACTATTTAATTTCCTGTAGCCCACACAGAACCTGGTACTGCCATTTGTATTTGGTACCAGCACCACTGGGGAGGCCCAGTGACTGCTGGACTCCTGAATTATCCCTAGTTTCAATATTTCCTGTATCTCCTCCCTCAGAGTGTGTTTGACTCTCTCAGGTACCCTGTTAGGGGCCTACTTAATAGGCCTTTGGAGTCCTGTATCCACATGGTGCTGCACCGGGTGGGTGCACCCTGGTTTCCCAGTGAACATGCCCCCAAACTCCTGCCTGGGCAGGGGATAGCTGCTGAGACATTGCTACCTCTTCCACTGAGGTGTCAGTCCAAGCCTCATTGAGGAGATCAGTCACCAGATCCCCCTCAGAATCCTCCTGCCATCCACTGCAAATACTCAGTACAAGGGCCTCCCTATCATGGTAAGGTTTCATCATGTTAACATGGTACGGTTTGTACCCCTCCCTACCTCCCTCCTGCCTAGCAGTTCTACCATGTAGTTAACATAACTGACCTTCCTTACCACCTTGTAGGGTCCCTCCCAAGCTGCCTGTAACTTGTTGTGTCTGACAGGAAAGAGAGCCATTACCTGGTGCCCTATGGCATACTCTCTAGCTGGAACATTCCTGTCATACCAGACCTTCTTCTACTGCTGGGTTTCTGACAGGTTCTCCTGGGCCAAGCCCATGAGTTCCCTAAGCCTTATCCTGATGTTTAGGACATATGCTACAACAGACTCCTTGTGGGATTTACACTCACCCTCCCACTCATCTCAAATCAAATCTAGAGGTCCCCTCACCATATGCCCATATAGCAACTCAAAGGGTGAAAAACATGTGGATTCCTGGGGCACCGCTCTGTAAGCAAATAACAGATGGGGCAAATATTTGTCCCACTCCCTGTTGAACTAGTCTTCAAATGCCTGCAGCATCATCTTAAGTGTAGAGTTTAACCTCTCAACAAGACCATTAGTCTGGGGATGGCAGGGGATGGTGTTTACCTGCTACACCCCACAGTGCTTCTACAGACAAGCCAGCAGGTCTGACGTGAAATTGGCACTTCTGTCAGTCAGTATGTCTTTTGGAAAACCTACCCTGATGAAAATCTTTAACAAAGCATTTGCCACATTCTCTGCCTCAATGAAGGAAAGAGCCACTGCCTCAGGCTATCTGGTAGCTTAAACTACTACCACTAGGATATACTTTTACCCTGTGGAACATGTGGTACTCAAAGACCCCATAATATCCATAGCTACCCTCTGAAATGGCTCCTCAATCACAGGCAAAAGCATCAAAGGAACTTTCACCTTGTCTCCTACCTTGCCTACCTTTTGGCACTGCTAATAGGCCCTGCATTACCCTGTTACATCTCTGGAAATCCCAGGCTAATAAAAGTTCTGCATAATACGTCTCTTTGTCATTTTGTGCTTATATGACATGCAAAGGGAATATCATGGACTATGGCTAGAAGTGCCAGATGGTAGGCTCTGGGCACTACCAACTACTGTATTCTCTCACCCTTTAGCCCTCCCTCAGGGGCCCACTCTCTGTACAGTAATCCTTTGTCCCAGTATATAAATTCCCCCTTCCCTTGAGAATCATGTGCCTCACTAGCTACCTCCCTCAGGCCTTGTAATGCAGGGTCTGAGAGCTGAGCCGGCCTCAACTCTGTCTTTGTAAACCTTCCCAGCTCCCCTTCCACAGGAAGTTTGGTATTGTCTGACAGCAGTGCCTCACTGTCAGCCCAGGTACTACTACTCACCTCTACCCTTGCAGTCCCTCTGTCCAAGGGAACATCAGTACCCACAAGCAACTGTGGCTTACTTTCAGTCTCACTGCTACAGGGTAACTCCCTCCCTGAAGTAACCACCTCACCAGTCCTGGCTGCAAGTGTGTGGTCTATCTGGGTCTCCCCCAGGCTACCAGACCCACATGCTTGTCTCCAAGCTTGACTGCATGTAATTACATGCACACACAGTACTGCATTATCAAAATCATTCCCTATCAGGACATCTGCAGGGATATCCTCAAACACACCTACTTGCTGGCTTCCTTTTCCACCCTCCCAGTCAAGGTGAACCCTAGCCAAAGGTATTTGGAATGGGGTTCCTCCTAAAGCCCTGACTAGAGTAGACTGCCCAAGTACTCCTCTTTAACCCTTGCAGGGTTTACAATGGTTAGGTCAGAGGCTGTATCTCTCTTAGCAGTGGCCTCTTTCCCATCCACTAAGATAGGATATAATCTATTGTGGTAGTTTGGTTCCCTTGTTGTCTTGAGACAACTTATTGCTGGAATTTTGTCATTTCCACTTACTGACTCTCCCACCTTTTGTTCACCAACTTGCCTAGATGGACATCTATATGCTACATGGCTCCACTAGTTGCATTTAAAACATTTAACCCTTGGTCCTTGACATGAACCTGGACTAGTGACTTCCCCTGCTACTGGCAGACTCTTTTGGGGCAGTATGGGCTGCCCACCATGGGTTCCCTTAGATGTATGAGCAGCACTTTGTGTCCCTTTCCTGTGCAGTGATGCCCTGCTTGCTAGGTATAGGCCTCTCTTTTTCCCCAACTCATTTGCAGTATTGCATTGTCTATCAGCCAGCCAGATTATCATATCCTCAAGCAGCAAAGTGCTAAGGGCTTGTTCCCTCACCAAAATGTCTGCCAGCCCTTCAAAAGTGGTGACCTGACATCCACTCACCCACCTATGAAAATAAGTGCTTAGTTCAACAGCATATTCACACACACTTTCACCTGCCTTGCATTTCTGCTCACAAAACGTTTTCCTATAAACTTCATGTGTTAACTTAAAACATTCTAAAAGACAGTTCTTTACCATATCATAATTTAAGCAATCAGTATCAGACAATTGAGAAATAGCAGTTACAGCTTTACCATGGAGTAAGGGGATCAGGAACTGTACCCAGAGCCCTTGGTCAACATTATACTGTTTACATACCCTCTCAAATATATGACTGAAACTATCAAAATTATCCTCTCTGTAAATTGTGGAAGAAATGTATTGACCTTTGTTGCTTCTGGGGTTCGGTTACTCCCATCCCCATTACCTCCATGACTCTGGTGAAGAGTCAGCATCTCCTTTTCATGTTGCCTCTGCCTCTCCTTCTCCTCTGCCTCTGGATGTCGCAGTTTCTCATTTTCCTCAGCCTCTAGATGTTTCAGTCTTTCTGCTGCTTCTATTTCCAAATGCTTGGCCTCCAGCTCAAGTTTCTTTAACTGCAGATGGATTTTTAAGTCCTTTGTGGAAAGGTTGAGCTGTCCATTTTCTGAGAGTTGCACATGCAGAACAAAGAGAACAGATTACTGTGGTTTAGACATATGTGAAGAAAAGCAGAAGACAGTCTGGTGAAGATGATTTGGAACAGAGAGGAAGAAGGTAAGAGGAAATGAGGATGTCCAGCAAAGAGGTGGATGGATTGCGTGAAAGCAGATGTGCAACAGGCAGGCATGAGTGTCAAAGAAGGCAGGAGTGTGGCACTGAATCAAGAGAGATGGCAATAGTTAACATGATTCCCCGAGCCCATGTAGAAAATGGGAAAAAAGTGGGCTGATGATGATGATGATGTTCTTAATGTTCTAAAACAAGAGCTAGCTATTCCATTGATCACATTGTTCAACCACAGCCTGATTACTGGCGGTTTGGCAACAGACCTGGGTAACTATAGACCCATAAATTTAACCAGCCTAATCTGTAAGGCGATGGAATGAATCATCATGGACCTCATAAATAAGGATATAGATGACTTCCAAACCATGGATCTGTCAAAGTTTGGTTTTGTCAAGATCATGTCATGCCTGCTAATCTTAGTGGACTTCTTCGAGAATGTGACCAAAGCCATAGATGAGGGCAGAGCCATGCACACAGCCTATCTTGTCTTGGCCAAGGCCTTCGACACTATCCCACATTTGGGCATCATTGACAAACTAACCCAGTTGTACATGAACCCCTGTTTTGTCAGGTGGGTTGCAAACTGGCTCACAGATTGACAACACTCAGTCAAATTGGGAGACTTTACCTCTACCAGCAGCTCTGTCACCAGTGGAGTCCCACAAGGGTCAGTGCTGGGCCCCCTTTTGTTTGGCATATACTTTTCAGAAGTCCAGGCCAAAACAGAGGAGCTGTGGTTAACCAAGTTTGTGGATGGCTGCAAATTAGGTGCTATCACTGAATCCCCTAGTGATGTCAGTGTACTTCAAAAGGGGATTACACAGACCAATGACTGGTACCAAAGCCATGGTCTTCAACTAAATGCTAAAAAAATACATCATCATCATTCCCTTCAGTAAAAACATTGTCCAATGTTGGTTACAAATCAAACAATAATACCCTAAATATCATGGGAACACAAGTTGATTGTAACCTCAAGTTTGACCATCATGTGTCTTCTGTGGTGAGGAACACATTCTACATCGCTCACCTGATTAGCGTCAAGAGCAAAATAGGTTATAACTCCCCTGTACTCGTCCCTCATCAGGCCTGTTATTGAATGTAATGCTCCCTTTGGTATGTAAGGACTGCTCTGTGATGCAGTGGTTGTGTTGTCACCTCACAGCAAGAGGTTCTCCAGTTCAGTTCTGGACTGGGGTGCCTTCTGTGCGGAGTCTGCATGTCCTTCCTGCATCCGTGTGGGTTTCCTCTGGGGGCTCCGGTTTCCACCCACATTACAAAGACATGCATCTGGAGTGTTTCTCCTTGGCTTTCTCCCAAATTGAACGTTCCTGGTAAACAAATGTTAAATAAATTAAATAAATAAATAAATGTACCGTTCCAGACACCTGCAGCAACTTGAGAGACCTCAGAGATTTCTAACTAAGAAAATTCAGGGTTTCTTGCACATGTCTTAAATGGACAGACTGAAGTCATTGTCACTGTACTCGGTAGTGTATAGACTACTTACAGGCAACTTATGTCTGGTTTACAGGGCTATCTCTGACCAAAATGTAATGGAAATGCCGCACATCCATAAGTCAAATGGGACTAATGTCACCCATTCAAGGGACCTCAATCTAGCCTGCAACGTAAACAGGACCTGCTGGACAGACAGATACATCTTTCAGAGGTTGTCCCTCCTCTGGAATAGGCTTTCAATCCTTATCAAGAGAACACCTCCATGACTCTGTTTAAGCACAACCTGGATGACTCGATGGAAAACCATAAGTTTCTGCTGGGGATTTCCCTGGCTTCTCTCCTGGACATGGGTAGTCCTTGCTAGAAAAACCTTGGGCATAGACGATAGTGCTCATCTAGTGTTATATTGGGATTTAATGGCTAGGCTTGTAAAGACCCTTGGGTCAATAGCCTAATAATATCCTATGAACCTATAAACATAAATCTCTGACAAGTTCTGGTACCCTTGATAGTGAAGCAGGGGCTTGGGAGATGAAACATTTACACTATGGCTCATCTGTCTGCTTCCTTTGTTGTTTTAACAGACATGTTTATGATAAATGTTTGAATGACCCGCAGTAGGTTTCATTTGTTGTATTCTGCAAGTATATTAATGTACAGGGTACTTGATGACAGGTGATGAAAAAGGCACTATTTCTGTCATTCTTGTTGTAATTTTATCCCAGAATCATACACTCACAGACGTCTAGTCTTAGTGATAAGCTTAGTTTTTAACCCAGCTTTCTGCTAGTACTGCCTAATGCTTGAAGATGTTTAAAATTGTATGTGGTATGCAATGTAGTTAATTTTATGTGTAACAAATGTTTGTGGCTCTGTGACATAGAAGGATAAAGCCCTGGCAATGACCCAATAACAAGTAGTGGCTAAGTCACTGAAAGAGTCAGGCAAGGGTGCGATGACAGTGAGGGGCTTTTGGCGACTCACACATCAAAGTGACTACTTGCTGCTGTGTGCAGAGGAAAGCTATGGTTTGCAGTGGCTATAATCAGAAGGCATAAGCATTATAGTCTAAACCGTTGAGGGCAGCTGTCATGGCAGTATGTGTGGAAGAATGCACACATTGAGGAAGGGGACAGGGTACCCCACAGAAATGAGATACTTCTGTCAGCCACCAACAGATGGCACAAAGACTGGTAGAAGTATCCCAACTGCTTGCATCCAGAATGATGCAAAGCAGCTAACCTGGGACAGCGGCTGAGTAGTTCCAAACCCAGGGGCAGGCAGGAAAGGATAATATAGGGCTGATCTGGGGGGTAAACTAGACTTACCACATGCCTTCAAATCTCCAACAGCAGAAGAGGAGGAATTGGACAGGGACACAGAGCACCCTCATGGTCTTCATAACTCTTACACCCAAGCTAGAGATAACTAGTATTGGGGAATGAATGGACTCAAATCTGATTGGGGTGGGCTCAGTGGTTGGCAGGCACAAAGACAAATAGCATATAGGCAAGAAAGAAAAATGTGCGTTTTTTTAAACCTGTTAATTTATTGGAAAATTCAGCTACAGATAAATAATGACTGACCAACAAATTTGTACATTAATATTTTGGGTCATTAATGCTGATATTTGTCCTTCTTATAGCTAATCATATCACCACAATCATGCAGTTAAAAGACGAGTAATAGAAACCTCAGCCACCTTGTAAGTCAAAGTAGTCTGATGAATCTAGTATTTTAAATTATAAATGGGTTATGCCTGGACCAGTGCTGTACATAAACTTGCATTATGATAATGCTTTATTACCCACACCAAATTGGTGTGTTTATGTATAGAATTTATAATAATCATGCTCATGTATTTGTAAAATGTATGTTTGTCTGTTTAGCTTTTTCAGAAATTCTAAATGCATATAATACGTCTGTTTCACTGCCTCAGAAATGATGCTTTATTTCATATGTGGCATAAATATACCATCTCTGTTCCACCTTCTGCCACTATACATGTGTCTGTTGCTGTGTAGCTCTTGCAGTATGCAGACATTATGTCCAAGACATAAGTTTTACAACATTTGTGAAATTATATTTTTATATCTCATAGTTATATGCTTTCTTCTACTGACACATAACTTTATGATTATTCGCAAGTAAGAAATATGTTAGATTCCCTCCATGTGCCCATAGGAAACTTGCTTGAGTTATTCCCATAGAAAGTTTTACAGTGTCTGTCTTTCACTTACCATTTACAACCCCCACTCTGTTTCAATATATGTTTGAGTTACTCTCAAATGTTATGAGAATTTGTTGCCAGTATGTGCGTGTGCATAATCTCATAATCTAAGATTCATTTTACGTTAATTCGGTCTCTCTGTCATTCATTCTTTCTTTATTCAGTTCAGCATCACAGGAGAGCCAGAGCCTGTCCCAGGTCTCAGTGGCTGCAAAGCAAAGGTAAACAAAATCCCAGTAAGATGCCACTCTGATGCACGCCTAAGTAAACACACACACACACACACACACACACACACACACACACACACACACACACACACACACACACACATATATATACATACACACAAGTGTAATCCTGTCAGAAGAAAAATTCAAACGAGTCGCATCTGTCTCAGGTGATGAAAAACTTCTTTATTAGCAGCTAACCAGATTACACAGCATGTTGGCCAAGATGATATCCTCTGGTCAACTTGTTTACTGACATCAACTTTTATACTGCAAGCAAAACAACTTTTTGTTACATTTCTGACCGTTGACAGTTGGCTATGAAGAACATATAGGATAAACATGTTTATCACAAATCACCTCAAACCAACAGTTAGTACAGAATGTTCAAGAAGCACAGAATGTTCAGTTCAACAATGGTAGCCCAAATTTTCCAGGACACAAAGCCTGCTTCAGTAAATTAACTCTTACTCGGCCGTGCGTCCTTATCCCAGGCTTCACCAGGTTATAACCAAATCTCTTTATTCTGAAATGCAGAAAACAGTTATTATTCAGGTTCATAAACAATGCTGCATTTTGTTCACAGATGAGGCCCATCTTTGATAGGCATATCCCAACAAATAACATGCTCACTTTGCAAGAACAGGAAAAAGACAAATAACAGTATGTTTTAAAACTTTTTCTCTTAATATTTCCCCCCTGAAAACACTTTTATTTGTCTTTTATTTCAGCAATATATGGTAAAAACTAAGTTTTTCTTTGCATACATTACTTCATTTGCAAGACAAATTTTTAAACTTCAAAAACATTTGCAAAAAGTCACATTTCAATGAATTCACTTTCACCAGTCTGTTGCAATTGCTGGTACATCGTCTTCGTAACAGCAGTATTAACCAGTCTTTGTAGAAGACCTCTGATACAGGGTATACAACAACAACCACATACCACCATGATAGCCACAGCGACTCCAACGGACACCAGGAAACTGCTGATGAGATGACTCCATTTTCCAAACCACGCTTGTAGAAAGTCTGTAAAGGGATTATTTACCCCAGAGTTCTCTGCCAATTTTTCGGATAACATCTCCAAACCTTTCAAAGCTCGAGTGATACTTCCATCAGGCGCAGTGTTGTTTGGAATATACGTACAACAGAAAGTCCCAAACATCTTGCAAACTCCTCCTTCTTTGGCCAGGAGCATATCCAATGCAATTTGATTCTGCCATGCCACCTGCAAAGTGGCCTCCAGTTGTTCAGCAATTCCTTTCAATGCATCTTTGGTGTAGTTCACAAAACGCTGCTGGTTATAGTAAATGTAGTTGATCCAGTCAACATTCTTATTAGGTTGAATCCAGACAAAGATGGATGTAAAACAAGCTGCTATTTGGTTTATTGCTTTGTATTCATCAGGTACGCCTCTTGGTACGCCAGTGCTATCGATGTAGACACTGTTATCGAAAGATTGCTTCGGTGTCTCTCTTTTTCTCCTACGCAACCACTTCGGCTTTATTTCGAGTTCTCTTACGAAACTGCTTGCTGGAACTGGGAAAATGTAGAATGGCAGAATTAACTTTACAAGTGCACAAGTTCCCTTCCAGGGAATTGCCTTCTGAGTTTGTTGTCTCCACATAACCACCATACGTCTGCTAAACTATGAGTTTGGTTCTCCAGAAATGGATTCTCATTGCCATTCACAGTAACATTGCAATAGTTCTGTCCCATATTGCCATAATTCTTCCCTGTGCCATCTCTGGAAATGCACATATAGGAACCTGGATAGGAAATCGCTGCAGGCGGTTTCTCAACTTTGCATATGACTGGAAAATGCTGAGTTTCATTTTTGCATTTATCTTCAGTTTTGTTGAAGAATAATTTTAACAGACACGTTAGGTTACCTTCATCTCGCATCAATGGGACTGTCGCTAGTTGCTGTTTACCTTCAGCACAAAAAATACAGTTTTCACGATGTGCTTCTCGGGTACTATATCTAACCCAAGATAACCATTCAATATGGTGTACGAATCCCGTCTCGAGTAACAATTGTTCTTCTGTGAAGGCAAAATCTGCTTTACTTGTAGCATTCTTAAGGCTTTGTACTTTAAGTTGGAGGGTCCCCAAAGGATCAGTTCTAGTTGGAAGAGACACTCCGATTCCATAAACTCCTGAATCACTTTCTTGAGGTGACACAGTGGTTATAGCAATTACTTCGGTACCTTGGAAATGCGCAATTTTTATTCTTTGTTGCCTGCTTTTATCTTTCTCTGGTATCACTGCACTACTTGTTTCCCATCCATTCACATCTGTTGACCACCAAACATTTGACCAGGACGTACAGTCTCTATTGCACAAGTATTTTGCACGAGTCAAGAAATTATTATTGTTCCATTTAGAACAGTCCAAAATTCCTTCACAAAGTTTCACCTTAAACACAGTAGTAACACCTGTTTGCGCTTGCAGCACCATCATTCCTTTTTCTCTTGCAACTGTTCCTTCTCGTTTGGACATATTTACTTTCGCCACCAAAATCATCATCATGTGACAGTTCAAGTACCAGTTGAACATGGCCATCCTCCCTAAGGACTACCTCGCGCTGTTGGTTTCTTCACTGAGTTTGAGATAAACTAACCCCTATTGGGCTAATCCCCCTTTGTAACCAACAAATTAGAATACCGAACACAGTACCTTATAGCTCGAACAGAACAGAACTCGGTGCAAGTTAGCAAAAATAATCCACAGGCTCACTCTGTAGTAACCAATGTTTATTCCACAATACACGAACGAAGATGACACACAATTCACGAATAACTGGTATATCCAACAACGTAGGTTAAGCGCTTTCATCTGTCCTAGCCAGACTTCTTCAGAACCATTAATTATCATAAATGACAACATTTTATACCATCATTTGGCGCCAAAATTTAATCAATTAACTAATTCATTCTATTAGTGAATCCTAATTCATAACCTATATATTTATTTAAAATACCTCTTATGGTAATAAAATGACATACGATTGACTTATTAATATTATAAATATGTAAATGTTACTATACAATATGTACCTAAAATTCTATATAAAAAACTCGTCAATTTATATGTATATATAAAATCTAATGGAATACAATATAATATGAGAGAATTTAATATAAATGTATATAATTTCAATAAATACCCTATCATTAAAATCATACTTGTAATTGTAAAAAGGATACTTGTAATTGTAAAAAAACATATTTAATGAAAAATGACCTACTACATACTGAAAGCTAAATCCCCTTTCTACTAAACATCCAGGAAATGGGAGAAATACTAAACCTATTTATATAAACTTATGCTATATATCACAAAATTGATTATATTATATAAAAAATAAATGAATAAATAAATTAATTACATATTTGTAATATGTGATATATATAAACATTAATTAAATTAGGATGACCCCAGGATAAGAAAAGGTTTCAAACTAATATATTCGTTGAGTCCTGGATATGTTGTGGCATCATAACATATCTGCCACTTACTTTCCATGGAACCTAAACGTGCCTTCCAATTGCCACTACCAACAGTTCCGTCTACTTGATCTATTATTGCAAACTTAAACGTGTGATCTTTGCCTTTGGCTTTTACATGTTTACTGAGCGCGTTCTTATCATCTCCTTTCCTCATTTTGTATACATGTTCATATATCCGAGTTTTTAACTTTCTCTCTGTTTTCCCTATATAGTATGCTGTACATTGCGTACATGTGGCTAAATAGACGACTCCCTGACTATTGCAGTTTCCTGATTTGAATTTGCATGTACTTTTCATAATATTATCTAATTTAATACTTTTTTCTACATTAACATATTGACACTGTCCACAAGTTCCACATCTTTTTGTCCCCTTCTTCGTATGTTGTTCCTTATTGTTCCTATTATCACTTCTCTCAATTAATTTCTTTATATTATGCCCTGTTTTAAATACTATACAGGGTGTACTCCCTACTATTGATCCTACTTCCTCCATATTTGTGAAAATTGTCCAGTGTCTACGTAAGATCTCCTTAACTATATTTGTATGTATGTTGTACATAATAACGCAAACTCGTCTGTCAAAAGGTTGATTCATCTTCGTGTACGTACCTTCTTTACCTAATAATGGACAGAACTTAGTCCCCCATTGTGATTTAACATATTCCACCACATCTGTAAGCATACTTGTGGGGTAACCTCTTTCGTTGAACAACTTATAAATATAATCTAATTCTTGTGTCATGAGTTCACTTGTAGATGACATGCGGGCAGCTCTCACACATTGACCTTTGACTACATTCTTGAATGTGTGTGGAGGATGGCAACTCCCATATTGAATGTAGTCATTGGAGAAGGTTGGTTTTCTGTATAATTTAGAAACAAAACCATCCCCACTATTACTAATGTATGTATCCAAGTACGCTATACCTCTTTTTTCAACTGTATGTGTGAAGCACAGAAAGTCCGTAGTGCTATTGATGTACTTGATAAAGTCTGGAATAACATCTGTTTCCCCTTTCCATATAATGAATAGGTCATCCAAAAATCGTGTGTATAATAACATATGCTTGTAATATTCACTAGGGAGCATGTACTGATCCTCCCATTCTAACATCACTAAATTTGCAAATATGGGTGCACAAGATGCACCCATAGCCACACCTTTAGTTTGTCTGAACATTTCACCTTGGAATTCTATGTAATTATGGTCCAGTATAAGTCCCATCATGTCCATGATGAAATTGATTTTCTCCCACGTTAAACCAGAGAACTTCCTCATACTATTACAAAAATACTCCAACCCTATGTCCGTGGGTATGCAGGAAAAAAGGTCTGTTGACCACCAAACATTTGACCAGGAAGTACAGTCTCTATTGCACAAGTATTTTGCACGAGTCAAGAAATTATTATTGTTCCATTTAGAACAGTCCAAAATTCCTTCACAAAGTTTCACCTTAAACACAGTAGTAACACCTGTTTGCGCTTGCAGCACCATCATTCCTTTTTCTCTTGCAACTGTTCCTTCTCGTATGGACATATTTACTTTCGCCACCAAAATCATCATCATGTGGCCATCCTCCCTAAGGACTACCTCGCGCCATTGGTTTCTTCACTGGGTTTGAGACGAACTAACCCCTATTGGGCTAATTGCCCTTTGTAGCCAGACTTTGCGCTCAGAGGTCCGGTGGAGTTTGACCAACATCAATGGCAGAAGGAAGAGCCTTAAGTTTTTTACAGTGGGTGATATGAATCCACAAAGTCCTCTCAGCGATCTTTACAGCCGTAGGTGTCAAGATAAGTACTTGGTATGGGCCTTCCCACCTGGGGGATGACCAATTCTTTCTCTTCACAATTCGGATCCACACCCAGTCCCCAGGTGCCACGCTTAACAAGGTTTCATTTCTGGAATCTGCAAAGGAGTCATTGGTTACAAGAGACTTGACATTTAGCAGCTTCTTCATATAATCCGCTAGATCCTCACCCCCCTCACGTTCCGCTGGCAACAATCCTTGCCACTGCGAGACGTAATATGGTCTCCCAAACAAAAGTTCAAATGGTGTAAGTCCTTTGTAGGAAGGTGAGATTTGCATATACAGGAGTGCCAAAGGAAGGCACGCAGTCCATGATCTATGTGTTTCTGCCATCAGTTTGCGGAGCTTACTCTTCAAGACACCGTTGTGTCTTTCCACCAGTCCAGCTGATTGGGGATGGTAAGCACAATGGTGCTTGAGATCAATTTGAAACACTTGACCCAATTTCTGAACAATCTGGTTAACAAAATGAGACCCATTATCACTGTAAATGTGTCTTGGTAAACCAAATCAGGGAATTATTTCTGTAGTCAAAAGCTTTGCTACTGTTTGTGCATTCGGGTGCTGTACTGGAAAAGCTTCTACCCATTTAGAAAAAGCATCAGTAATGACAAAACAGAACCTTTTTCCCTCTGAGAGTGTCAATTCAATAAAGTCCGTACAGAGTGTGTGGAATGGATATGGAGGGGTGGGGAATGCCTGCTGAGACTTTTTAACTCCCCCCTGAGCATGATACTTTGCACATAATAAACAAGATAAACAGAATTGCTTTGCATAAGTTGAAAACCCCTTACACCAAAACACCTTAGACACTATTTGAATCATCGTCTGTACTTCTACATGGGCAGGTCCATGGCTAACCAATGCCGCATACCTAAAAAAAGGTTTGAGGGTAATACCATTTTGCCATCTGATGCCCTATACAACCCATCCTGTTGAGTGATACCATATTTTACCCAACAACATTTTTCCTTTTGTGTTGTCAATGTTTGCATTACTTATAGTGTCTCTAAGTCTAAGAGGTGTCCGGGCTCTAAATCATTATCATGTAAAAGCAAATCATTTTCTTGAGCTGCCTTTTTTGCAGCCATATCAGCAAGTGCATTTCCCCTGGAGACAGGATCTTTTCTGTTGGTATGTGTGGAACATTTACATATCGCTATCTGAAGTGGTAGTTGCACTGCATCTAACAACTGTAAAATTAAATCTCTGTGATTTATTGGTTTGCCTGTCGCAGTAACCATTCCCCTATTTTTCCATTGTTGAGCGAAAACATATACAGTGGAGAAAGCATATTGACTATCTGTATAAATTGTCACTTTTTTACCCTCCCCTAAGGTACAAGCTCGAGTCAAAGCCACCAACTCAGCTGCTTGTGCAGAATAAATGTTTGACAATCTTTTTGCCTCCAAAACTTCAGTTTCTGTGGTGACAGCATACCCTACTAGTGTTTTTCCTACAGTGTCTTTCTTTGCTGATCCGTCTACAAACAAAACGAGATCAGAATCTACCAATGGAATAGCCGTTAAATCTGGTCGGGGAAGCACTTTGTCATGAATGCTGTCTAAACAAACGTGTGGAATACCTTCTTCTGGAGTCGGCAAAAGTGTCGCCAGATTAAGAATAGTACATCTTTCTATGGTCATATGAGGCTGTGTCAGCAGCACTGTCATACATGACAAATGTCGACTAGGAGATAAAAAGGTTATCTTATCTTGCAAAAGTATAGTAGCAACTGAATGTGGAACCCTCAATTGCAATGGGTGAAACAAAACTAATGATGCTGAGGCTTGTACTGCCATGGTGGCTGCCACTACAGCTTAAACACAATGCAGCAATGCCCTTGCAACAGGATCTAATCTGGAGGAGTAGTAAGCTATCGGTCTCTGTTTATCCCCATGTACTTGTACCAGAACCGAAGTCATATATCCTCCCTTACAATCAACCATTTCTATAAACGGCTTAGAATAGTTCGGAAAACCCAAAACAGAGGATCCTGCTATCAATTGCTTAATTCTATTAAATGCCTGTATTGCCGTATTTGTCCACTGTATATCATTTTTAGCTGCCATGGGAGTGTCATAGATTAGTGCGGTCAATGGCCCTACTTCTTCAGCATAGTTAGGGATCCAGCTTCTACAACAATTAGTCACACCTAAAAAGGACATCATCTCCCACTTAGTTGTGGGCATAGGTGCCTCAAGAATTGCTTGTTTTCTTTTGTTCTCCAATTGTCTACCTGCCTGCGAAATTAAATAACCCAAGTACTTTACTTGTGCTTTCCACAATTGTAACTTTTCTTTATTTACCTTATGTCCTTGCTCAGCTAAAAAACTAAGAAGGGCAAGGGTATCCCCTCTACAACTTTCCTGCGTGGGTGAGGCCAACAAAATATCATCCACATACAACAGAACCTGGCTTCCCTCTGGGGGAACAAACTGAGCTAAATTCGCAGCCATTTCTTGTGCGAATATTGTTGGACTTTCACAATAGCCCTGTGGCAATCTGGTGTAGGTGTATCTTTTACCTTGATAAGTGAATGCAAACCAAAATCTACTCTCCTTATGTAGTGGTATGGAGAAAAAGGCATTGTTTATATCTATGACAGAAAAATATCTGTGCTGAGGTAGTAAATCATTAAGTAATGTATAGGGGTCAGGGACCACTGGTGCTCTTGGGATCACAGCCGAATTAACTGCTTGTAAATCCTGAACCAACCTCCATGACCCATCCGGTTTCTTTACTGGAAACAACGGAGTATTGCAGGGTGAATCTGGGCATTCAACAAGAATTCCTACCTGTTTTAGCTGCTCAATGACTGGCTTAATTCCTTCCTCTGCTTGTTTACTTAGCGGTATTGGTGCTACGAGGTCTAAAACCTGACTTTGGAGTTATACAAACTTCACCTGCTGTTTTCATCAGTCCTACATCCCCTTTACCTTTTGACCATAAATCTACAGGTAAGGCACTTAACGCACTATCTTCCTCTTGAGTTAGGAGGATTTGTCATGCCATTTCTGTTTTGTCATCCCTGAGGTGCACACTTGGTTGTGCCCAAGTCACCCAATTTAATCTTTGTACCTGGATCTGTTGATCTTTCAATTGACTTTCGGACATTGTGTCCCAATTCGTTACCTTTTTCGCCAAATCTATCCAATGTGTCCCCACCGCTTTAGTAATTGAAATATGTGGGCTATAACCTGAGCGATATAAAGAACTCATTTCCTTGGTCAAAGTACAGGCCACTACTGTAATACCTTGCGTATCCCAAAACACATAATTCAAAATTATCCTTGCACGTTTGTGCTTAAAGAATTCTTTTTCAAATTCTTTATCCGGACCAGGGGCCTTTCTGTAGAACATTGTACAATGTAAGTGCGTCGCAACCTGCGGTGACCTGCTCCTAGATTTACTTAAAGCTAGGTTGATCAAATCTGTATCAACCCTCTCCGGCCCGTTTGAAATCAAGTCCTGGCTATACAAGTGAAACAAGTCTTGTACTCCCTGTACCACCAAGCCATCCGCTAACCTTTTCGTCTCAATGCCTTTAGGTGTGGGAATTGCTGCTATTCCAAACAAATGCATCAAATCTCTTCCCAGAAAATTAACTGGACAGACTTTCGATATAATTACCCTACACCTAACAGTTTGGTTTGTTTGCGGATCTGTGAACAATAGAGGATGGGACAGTGGTTCCTTATAGATTTTCCTGTTTGCCGCTTTCACAAGGACAAACTCGTCCATCTCGCAGTTCGGAGGCAGAACTGCTGGACCCAAAAGTGTACGTGATGCACCTGAATCACATAAAAACTCCACTTTCTGTCCCTCAACCAAAAACTCTATCATGGGTTTTTGATCTAGATGCATAGCAATACCCAAATTTGCCAGGTTTATGACTTCACAGTCACAATCCCGCCCTTCCTTCTGAGTGTTCTGACATTCATCGCAGAGAGTGTCTGCCTCATCATCATCACAATCATTCTCACTTTCTTCTTCTCTACAATAATCACAATAATGAATTTGGCGCCTTCCTTTACTATCATATAGTCATGCGGAGCCCTTGTTCGTAAGCTGTGGGGGATGTTGCCACTCTTCACAGTCGGCAGTGAAATGCCCACGTCTACCGCACTTAAAACATTCTCCACGTTTTAACCTCCCCTCATATTCCTCTGAATGTCCACTCGGTTTATTTAACGTGTCCCATTTCGGGCCCCCACTTTTTTTACGCCACCACAACGCCCTTGCCCCCTTTGGTCCTGTACCAAGAATATACCACCATCATCCCCTACTGCTAACACTTGTACTTTCTTTTTCTTTTTTAAATTGAAATGTCGCTCAGCATGCCGTGCATATTCAAACAAAGGTTGCAGTCTACATGTTCTATGATCTACCATATGCTTAGTTATAAAACTACTTATCGGAGCCCTGCAACCTCTAAGAAAAGCATTTTTCAATTGCTGTTCATACGGACTATCATTGGTCTGATCCTGCGGAATCATCATTCCACAATGGTTATTGAACACTTCTGTCAATCTTACAGTATAGTGATCTACAGATTCATCATCATTTTGAATGCACTGATTTATTACTGTTCAATCTGCTCTTGGACGCCACTTATCAGAAATTCTCTTTAACAGATCAGTGACTCGCGTGTCTAACACCCCAGAATTATACTTTAATGTAGTGCCGTCATCTGCCTTACATGTCCGAGTACCACAAATTAAGTGCCAATCTGGACCTAGGATTTGTCGCACTACTTGTTCTACTTCTAAACCATTTAGATGACAACTTAAACGCATACCAACTATGTCCTCAGAAAACTTTTGAAAATTAACCTTGGGATGATAAATACCATCTGTAGCTTGTTTTATATCCTCTCTAGCCCAGGGACGATAAACTAAAATAGTTGGCTCTTGTCCAACATCCCCTGCTTGTGGGTTTGCAACTTGTATTAAGGGAAGAGCTTCTGAGTAGTCAGAAAGTTTAATGGCCCAACGTCCTTGCCCTGCTGGTCCTGACCTTAACTGCATAGGTTGGTCTACCTGTTGCAAAGCAACCTTGGGTACTATGGGAATTTGCAGGTAAATTGGAGGGGTCACAACATTTCCTTGAGCAGCCAATAACCCACCCTGCTGTACAGATCCCACATCTTCAGACTGATATTGAGGAGGTTCCGCCGGTACAGCAGCAGCAATTTCCCCATACGGTGGGGCAGTTGCCTGCCTTTGTACCGCACAAACTGTATGCTCATCCTCCTTATCTAAAAATAAAGCTACTTTTCCACTTGGCACCAGTGATCCCTTTTGATTTATTTTTTCTTTTTCCTGGCACTGTTTTTCTCTTATAGCTCGTTTATTTGCCTCTTCTAACCATTTTTGTCCTTGGGGAAATCCCAATTGTCTTTGCTTTTTAGTTCTAGTTCCCGCATCTCTTTTCAAATCTCTAACCAATTTTGCACAGGCATTCTTATTCAGGGTACCATCAAAATCATATTTCTACTTCCACTTTTTCAAAAATTTAACATTATTTTTGTTTAAACCTTTCATATACTTAGCATCAACATTTAAACAGACATCACTCTCACACTTGCAGCAACTCGAACCCGTTTCCCCTAGATTTCTTATTTTAGGACTGTATCAAAGTTATTTTACAGGGCTTATTATAAAATGGGGCTATCTTAATGGGTGATCCTAACAAAAGAATCTGAACAAGTAATCCTACCCTCCCTTAACTAAAAATAAAACCCTTGTCAACAAGGTTAAATTAAATTAAAAGAAAATTTAGTTTTCATCCTACCTGAACCAGATGAGACTCCGTTTCCCCTTTTCATTCGGAAACACTCCCTCAGATAGGGATCAGACAGCGGCCGGCCTCCTTTCAACGACAAATCAGTCGGAGGGCTTTCAGTCGAGGGAATCTTAAGATGAGAAGCCCTCACTTGCACAGGTTTTTCGGTCTCTCTGTCGGTCTGATCCGTATCTTCGTAGAGGTTTCCAGTCCGAATGACCAAAATGTCAGAAGAAAAATTCAAACGAGTCGCATCTGCCTCAGGTGATGAAAAACTTCTTTATAAGCAGCTAACCAGATTACACAGCATGTTGGCCAAGATGATCTCCTCTGGTCAACTTGTTTATTGACATCAACTTTTATACTGCAAGCAAAACAACTTTTTGTTACATTTCTGACCATTGACAGTTGGCTATGAAAAACATATAGGATAAACATGTTTATCACAAATCACCTAAAACCAACAGTTAGTACAGAATGTTCAAGAAGCACAGAATGTTCAGTTCAACAATGGTAGCTCAAATTTTCCAGGACACACAGCCTGCTTCAGTAAATTAACTCTTACTCGGCCGTGCGTCCTTATCCCAGGCTTCACCAAGCTATAACCAAATCTCTTTATTCTGAAATGCAGAAAACAGTTATTATTCAGGTTCATAAGCAATGCTGCATTTTGTTCACAGATGAGGCCCATTTTTGATAGGCATATCCCAACAAATAACATGTTCACTTTGCAAGAACAGGAAAAAGACAAATAACAGTATGTTTTAAAACTTTTTCTCTTAACAAATCCACAACAGCAACTTATTTTGTGATTGACTAGTGCAGATGGATGTATACATGAATGATTACCTATATATGCAGTTACACATGTGTGCAAGTGAAAGAATATCGACCTAACAGTTATGTGTACAATTCCAGCACAAATTACTAAAGTCAACTCAGGTTGCATCACTATAGGTATGCTTGTACTAGAAGCGGGTGTGTATTAGTGTTAGCGAATAGTAACAGGTCTGTAAGGATGCAGTGAGAAGGAGGGGCTTCATAGAATTGAAGTGTTCTAATTTTAGGAAAGGAAGATATTACGAGTATACAAGATCACAAACGGTTTGTCACTGTTTCTTGAGCTACATTAATATGCCAGAAAGTGTGCAAGATCGCAGTACAGCAGTGATGGGGAATATTCCTTTTCCCTGTGACTGTACAGTGTCGGAGTTGGTATATGTAAAGTAGTGGGGGGAGGGACTTGCCCCTCTGCAAAAGTCACTTGCAGTGGTTTTGTGTTGCTATTCTTATATGGTTAAGTAAGGTGGTTATTTTGTTTTGTGATTGAATTTTTTGTGGTTCAGTGTTACTTGTTTTTCTGTTATGTGTGGTCAGTGTGTTTTGTTTGCTCAGATTATGGTCGATGTTTCTCGTGGCCAGCCATTCATGATGTAATCACACAGACACGCACACATATATGTGCACACACATAAGCACACACATAACTTATTCATTCATTCATTCAGTCACTCACTCACTCACTCACTCACTCACTCACTCACTCACTCACTCACTCACTCACTCACTCACTCACTCACTCTCACTCACACATAGTATGTAAACTCATGGACAATTTGGAGGATTACCAATTTGCCTGCAGAACAGTTAGATGTGTGGGAATAAACCAGAGCAACTGCAAAAAGCTATACAGCCACTGGAAGGACATACAGACTCTGCCCAGAAGGCATACCAGATGAGGCCGGGATAAAACAAGTCAGGACAGGTTCTTGAGTTTGTTATTTCACGAGTTTTTATTATGTATTCCATGGAAGCA
The DNA here is from genome assembly GCF_019279795.1 of Protopterus annectens. Classification (NCBI taxonomy): domain Eukaryota; kingdom Metazoa; phylum Chordata; order Ceratodontiformes; family Protopteridae; genus Protopterus; species Protopterus annectens. The sequence goes on along the minus strand of NC_056746.1, from coordinate 368,180,922 downwards.
GCAAGGCACAGATCAAAGGCCAGATACTCCAATGCTTGTACAAAGTGCAGCATTGAGTAGCTGACAGGATATGGGGAGAAAGACAGCTTAGTAACATTTTTTTAATTTTCTTTTGCTGTTTGTTTCCAGATTTTAATTGAAATCCTAGAGGGAGCATCAGTGATTACATGGGACTTTGACGTCCTGAAAGGTGATTTAATATTCAGCATATTCCATTCCAAACGGGCACCAGAGACAACTCGTAAGGATCCCTCAGGACCTCCGGGAGCACAACCTGGTGGGAATAATGTGCAGCTAATTGATAAAAGCTGGGCACTCGGAGTGGATTACAGCATGGTGCAGTCTGCACTTGTATGTCGAGAAGGAGAGAGCATTCAGGTATGGCTTATGGTGTACACTGCCTTTCTCTTTTTCTTTTTCCAGGTGTTTTTGGATGCAAATGTATTCCATGTGTATATGCATGGATGTATGTATCAAGATGTGTGTTATTGTGTTGCCTCAGTTTTCACTAAGTAGCTTTACTGGATTGAAAATGAAATGTACTTTTAGTCATGCAGACTTGCTTTCTGTCTCCTTGTTTCCTTTTGTACCTTCTGTTTATTTTAATTATTTAAGAATTGTCAGAATATTATACTTTGTTACACAGTAAAATTACTTTTGCTGCATATAAATTAATCTTGTGAAAGGAAAGTTACACATCTTGAGTATATGCAGTAACAGCTAGAACAGTGCCTGATTAGGGCTTCTAGCATAAAAGTACAGCTGCTCTGATTTTGCCTTCAAACACATTTCAGTGCATATTGAATATGGAAATGGATACGTGTATTTCACTTGAGAGAGTGCATGAGAAATGTGTATTTTGGTAAGGTAAGGATCATATCTGCTACCCTGTGACAATTTATACAGGTATTTTGTTTGGTGCGGATTTATTTATTTATTTGTTTTATTAGTTTGAGTGGTCTAACTCTTTGCACAGATGCTATTTGACTTGTCAGCCCAGCAAGAACTGTGTTGGCAGATTTCCTGTACCTGTTATTGTAGCTAATGGTGATGCCATCCTTTAAAATGTGGCACTTGTGAGCTGTTTTTTCAATACAGTGTGCAGGACACATGTGTAGTGTGATTCATGGGTGGGAGATTTTCTTTTAAGTTTTTTCATTCCTACTCCATTGTAGTCACTGCCGTGTTTGATTAACCACTCAAAGTTATTAAAAGTTGATGCTTGTAGCATGTGTCATGAACACACAAAAACACATCTTTGCTTCATCTTGTGACACGTATGACAGGAGAGACTTTGGGACTAGGGACAAAGGAAGGTCATATGTTCATCAAAATGGTCAAGGCAGCAATAGCCTTAGCTATATGGGTTGTATCCTGCCGGAGATATAACACTCTGCCAACTTCAAAAGCTTCATGGCAACTTCCACTCATTTAAACTATTAGGCAGTTCAAGCTGAGCTACCTAAAAAGATTTGAGATCCACACGCTTTAAAGCTTTCCTGCCACTGAAGAGAGCTTTCCTGTGCGGACTTTCAAGGATCAACAGTTCAGCTTGTACTGTTCTGTTGCTTGGCAGATAAGTTCCCCTTGGGGAAAAACTTCCACATATAAATATTAATTGTTTACTTTTACTTCTTTGGTTAGTAAAGTTTTTTTTTTTCTAGGAGTTTTTGTTTTAATGGGCTGCCTCAAGACTTAACTGTCTTTTTAAACTGGAGCACACTTTTTCTTGTCAGTTTAAAATTTGTTAGAAACAGTTGAAAATTATTTTTCTATGCAAAAATCGAGTTTATTTTATTTTTGGGGGCTGGCACAGTGCATTAAAGTGTTTTTCAATGTCTTTTGCTGCTTCTTTTCCCCAGGAAAGAGGGAGCATTTTTTGGCTTGACCATGGAACCAACTACTAGTCCTACAGTTGCTCCATCTTTCAGCCACAGAAAGAAAAAGTTAAGTAAACAGCCCTTGCAATAACTTGCAGGCTAGCAGTTTGCCTCAGCCATAGGTGCTGAATCTGCTGTAGCCAAAGCTGTTTTTTTCAGACTCAGACCTCTCATCTTTTATCCTAGATCCCTCTGGTGTAGCATCTAGAGCCACTGTGGACCGGGGGTTAGCCACATCCTCAGCAGCTGTTGGGGGTCCCCTCAGTGGGCAAGGGAGAGTCACTATTGTTGGTCCTGGAAACTCTTCCGTATTTAGTCAGAGTTCTGTGCCTATTCACAGGGAAGCTGTTGCTGACATTAACAACCCTTTTGGCTCCACTTTTCCTGTCAAAAAGAAACAGAAAACTAAACATGTATCTGCTTCTGCTCAGAATTTCCTGGGCAGCAGTAGTTTATTACGTCCGGCTCAAAGTTTAATGCAGGTTATTAATCCTTTTTCTATAAGGTGGTTTCTGGTAAAAGAAAAAGGGTGTACTTCTTTTCTAGAATAGATTCAAGATTCCAAATTTGGATAGGCAGATGAAGGGACAGATGCAGGGTTTTCTTCTCAGATAATTTCTGATTCATATTCAGAGGAAAGCATGTTATCTGATTCTGCCTGTGAGGGTTTCTCTTTTTCTGTGACTGTTTACAGAATGTGCAGGTGTTTTCAGTGGAGAACACTGAGGTTTCTCAGTATCTCAGAAAATACTATGAGCTGTTGCAAATGGAATTTCCAGAACCTTCCCCCACTTCTGTACTGACAACAAATGAGGATGTGTGTGTGTCAATGCCTGCAATTTTTCTGCCCCTAAAAAAACATAAAAAAATTGTATAAAGTTCAAATAATTTGTATAAACTTGCCCCTAAAAAACTTTGTGTAAAGTTCCTCAGTCTTTTAAGCTTTTATACACTCATCCCAAACCTGACTCAATAGCTATAGCATTAGATCTGATCGTGTGATTTTCATTTGTTCCTCAATGACTAGGTCTTGGATCCGATCCTAGGATCTGACTCTCGAGTTACTCCCTTTGCCCATAATGTCCCTGACCACTACACCACCTCAGATCTCGTTTGCCAATCTAAGGATTTGGTCGGAATTGTTTTCTCCCAAGCCCAGAAAGTGTTTTTTTTCTAGGAATAGTAAGTAAAAACAAAGTTTAACTGATTTTCTGTACTTATTTTATTATATAGCTATCCTATCTTTACCCTCTAAATTTATATTTCTGCTACCCTTTTATGTTCATAGATAAGTACTAGGCTATGTGCCCAAGGGCATTTATAAGCCTGGCCAGAATGTGTTGACTTTCGCCACCCCCTTAGATTAGTTCCCTGTGCCTGTGTCCAGCAGAGCCATTAGTTCCCTGTGCCACTATCCAGCAGAGCCACTGCAGTGATCCCCGGGGTAAATTTTCTGTTTCCCATCCACCCGTCAAGGTTTCTCTTGAAGAGTGTTAGTGAGGGGCTCTGCCTGATGTATATTGGAATCCTGTTCCAAAGCATGGGGAGTCTCTGAGACAGGAATCTATCCCTCCAGCATGTCCTATTTATCGTTGTGGTGAGGTTTATATCTCTAGAGAGTGTGGCTCTCTGGGATTTGTTTTTTTTTAGGTGGAGCATGTCCATCAATTCTGGGTTGGACATGGCCTTGTATGTCAGGCAGAGATCACCTCTGAGTAAGCTGTATGCAACCGAGTACAGCTGGATTTTCTTGAGCGGGCTGCATAGGGCATCTGTTTGAGGCCAGTAATACTCTTGGTGAGGTACTTTTGTAGTCTTTCCAGCTCTTGCAGGTGACTTGTAAGGTACATCCCAAATGGGGCGTTGTATTCTATGATGGGTCTAATGAGTGATGAGTAGAGAGGCACAATAACCTCTTTTGTTGTAGATGCAAACCGTTTTGCGATTAGATGGGCCACATAGAAGGATTTTCTAACCACCTTGGCAATATGATTATCAAAGGAGAGATTACTATCTACTTGGGTCCCCAGATCTCTTATTACATTTTCTGTATTTAGGGGACTACCACCTATGTGGTAGTTCGCGGGTACTTTATTTTTTCCAAAGGGGATGAGTATGCACTTTTTGGCATTTAGCTTGAGGTCATGATTTTGACACCCGGTATCTGCCTCAGTGAGACCCTTCTGGAGGGTGTGTTTATCAGCCAGAGAATCAGTTATGGCCCCTAGTTTGCAGTCGTCTGCAAACTTGGTCAGCCATAGTCCTCCTATGCTTGCCTGTACCTCTGATAAGTATATACCGAACAGGAGGTGTCCTAGGACTGAGCCTTGGGGGACACCACTTGTAACCGGTTTAGAGTCGGACATAGAGCCTGCAACTCTCACCATGTGGGTTCTATCCATGAGCCAGTTGGCAACCCATCTCGTAAAGTAGGGGTTTATGTTCAAGCTGGTGAGCTTGTCTATAATACTAGAATGGGGAATGGTGTCGAAAGCCTTTGTGAGATCTAGTTAGGGTGTGTGGACCTCCTTTCCCTCATCTAATGCCTTGGTAACTGTCTCAAAGAAGTCCACCAGGTTTAGGAGGCATGATCTGCCCTTAACAAAGCCAAACTGGTTAGGGTCCAAGGTTTGGAGGTTCCCAATGTCTCTGTTAATGAGTTCCATGATGATGCGCTCCATAGCCTTGCAGACCAGGCTAGTCAGGCTTATAGAGCAATAGTTCCCAGGGTCCATTGTGGCTCCACCTTTGTGGAGTGGGATAACTGTTGCTGTGCTCCACTCTGTGGGTACGTAGCCTGTAGAGAGTCTGAGTTTGAACAGTGTGTTTAGGTGAGGGGTTTGTTAATTTTGGAGCTCTTGTAAGACACAGCCTGTGACACCGTTCGGTCCCATTGAAGCTGTGCTTTTGGCTTTGGATAGGGCTGTTTTAACCTGTGTGTTGGTGATTGACGGGGCCCTACATTCTTCTGATATGGTTATGGGCCCTTTAGGGGGTGAGAGGGGGGGTGAAGTTTGCACTAAACCTGTCTGCCAGAATGTTGGCAATATCAGTTGGTTCAGTGTATTTTGTGCCATTCAGCACTAACTCAGAGCAGATCTGAGAGTTTCCACTTAGGTTCTTGACATAGCTAAAGAATGCTTTGTGGTTATCTTTGGAGTCATTGGCAATTTTTCTTTCGAAACTAGCCTTGGATGATTTAATGAGGGATCGTAGTTTCTTGCTGATACTGATCAGGGATGTCTTTCCTTCTTGGGATTTTACTCTTTTCTGTACTAGTTTCCTCCTTCTGTTGTATAGCTTGTTTATGGCAGGGATCCACCAGACTGGTTTCCTTTTCTTGGAGGAGTGAGTCTTGGCTTTACTTGGGATAGCATGATCCATGCATTCCTGCAGATGCTCATAGAGTACCTTTGTAAAGGTTTCAGCAGCTTGGACAGCATTGTCTTTAGCATGGGGGCTGTGAACCTTTCCACCTCGGTCTTAAGTAATGTGAAGTTTGCTTTTCAAAAGTTTTTCACGGTGGTTTCTTTGATTGGGGGTGGGGGCGGATTGAGGATATCCAGAGTGATTAGTCTATGGTCTGATCTAACCAGCGAGGGGTTGACCTCTGGTCACCCATGTTGGTGATGACCAGGTCCAATATGTTGTTCCCTCTGGTGGGGGTGTTGACCAGTTGATCCAGGGGATTCGAGTTTATAAATTCTAGGAAGCATTGGGCAAGGGAGTTAGTACTTGAGTAGTTCTCCCAGTTTATGTTTGGGTAATTGAAATCACCCAGTATTAGGGTGTTTGGTAGGACCTTCATATTTCCCAGTGTCTCCAGAAATGCGGAATGTGGGTCCTGGGCCATGGTGGGTGATCTGTAGCAAGCTACAATTTGGATTGCAGTTTTCCCCATTGTTAGTTGCACATGGATGATCTCTGATGCATTGTGCTGCGCCACTAACCTGGAGGTGTGGGTATCCTTGATGAATATGGCTACACCCCCGCCTTTTGTGTTTCGGTCCTGGTTCTGTGGCCGAAAGGTATGGTATGAGTTATAGCCTAGTAGTGCTGGTGTGCTCTCAGGAGCCTTAAACCAGGTTTCTGTTACTGCACAGATGTCAATGTTCTCCATACTGAGGAGTGCCTTGAATGTGTGCATTTTGAGGTTTAGACTTCTGGCATTGAGTAGCATTACCCTCAGTTTTTGGTTACTTGTGCTATTTATGGTGATGGGTTTGTCTTTTGAGCCTTGCCTAAAAAAGGCACTATGGGGACGGCAAGAGCCTTGGCCAGTATTCGAAAGCCTAAGGATGACAGGTGCAAGCCATCTCTTGTGAAGCAACGTGGCTTGTCGAGCATGTCATCTCAGGCAGACAGATACTGGTTCCCCTTTGAATGACACCAGAAATTTAGCCAATTGTTGAAATTGATAATTTTTTCTTTATACTGTGGCGTCATTCTTGATGAGGGCAGGATGCTACTCAGGGTCAGGGTCATACCGGCCTGGGCTACATGATCAGAGAGCTCCTTAATGTCTCTTTTCATGTAGTCCAGGGAGGTACGTCTGAGGTCATTCACACCAACATGGACAATGACAGAGTCATATTTGTACTTGATCTGGAGTGACCTGAGTGCTTGTGTTATGTGGCGGATCCTGGCACCCGACAGGCAGCTAACTGTAACCTTCTCCTTGTCCAGCCTAGTTAGTGGGACATCAGTATGCCTGACTATAGAGTCACCTATTACTAGTGTGTTGGGTATGTTATTTTGCTTTAAGGACTGTGATTGCGTGGCACACTGATTATGTGAAGTATGTGTTTCATAGTTGGTGATGAGGTGAGGAGGTTGCTTGGATGTTTGCTTTGGAGGTCTCTGTTGCTTTTGCAGATTTTTATTTAGAGCCTCCGAGTATGTTTTCATGTATTCATGTGTGTTATTTGCCGGTGTTGGTTGATTAGGTCTGTGTGAGACTGGTGGTGTGATGCAAGTATTACCCTTCTCCTCTTGACTGTTAGTTCCAGTCTTGGGTTGAGAGAGCTTTGCCTCCAGTTTGGCTGTAGAATTGCATCTCTCACATATATTAGTGTTTGGTGGTAGGAGGAGAGGGTTGTCTGTGTACATGAGGCAGTTGTAACATTGCATCAAAATGCCCAGATTCACCAGTTGGACTGGAGAGTACACCGGAAACTGCCCTTTGGACATGCCTGAATGAGTAGAGTAAGCTGTTTTTCTGATTGGCTGGTGGGGACGAATAGACAGCCTTGTCCTTCTGGACAGTATGGGGGGGTCTAGTGCTAGGGTTAATTAGTGCTTGCTATGAGTTTTGAGAAAGTGCTTGACTGTGAAATTAATGGTTTGAGTGCTAAAGTCGAGGGTTTGTCTAGTTCCAAGGGAAAAATTGAAGAGTAGACTTAGTGGAGCCGAGAATAGTTTAACTCTAGCTAACCGGCACTGCCCGGTGCCAAAACTGCGCAAATGCATTTTTTATAGCAGGGAAGTAAAAGAATAGAAATTATCCCAAAATGGCCGATAAACTATTAACTTCTGGGCTGAAACCACTCCTCCAGGGACAGATAGGCTGCTCAAAGCTCCCCTCTCTCACAGGTGAACAGAGAAACTTCCTTCTATCCAAGTAAGGTATGGGCAACACAGAAACTTATAGCACAGCCCTGCATTCAGCAGTAACCTGAAAACTGGACTATACTAGTTCAGAAAGGTGGGAAAAAGTATATATTTTTTTTCAGAAAATAGAGCAGATACAATCAAAACAACACTTTAAATGCACAGAAAAGGGTATCGCACTTTAGTGTGTAGCCTACAACAGTTAAACAGATTATTTAACCACAAAAATGGCTTAATTCAAGTGCAGGCAGCAAATAAGTACAATATGTTGCAATAAGAAACTTTTTAAATCACAGATTCACTAAAAAACTGGCGTTTTAGGCGGAATTAGTTAAGACAGCAAGAAAAGCAAAAAAATGATACTTAATCACTCCAAAGTCTCTCTTTTGTCTTTCTGCTGCTGTAGACTCTGCAGAACACCTAGAAGGCACTTGCTGAGCGGAATACAAGTGCAAAAACTGCGCAAATGCGGTTTTTATAGCAGGGAAGTGAAAGAGATAGAAATTGGCCCAAAATGGCCAATAAACTACTAACTTCTGGGCTGAAACCACTCTTCCAGGGACATATAGGCTGCTCAAAGCTCCCCTCTCTCACAGGTGAACAATGAAACTTCCTTCTATCCAAGTAAGGTATGGGCAACACAGAAACTTGTAACACAGCCCTGGATTCAGCAGTGACCTGAAAACTGGACTATACTAGTTCAGAAAGGTGGGAAACAAGTATATATATATATATATATTTTTTCAGAAAATAGAGCAGATATAATCAAAACAGTTTCATTACCCAATTAACCAGTTAAAAAGCTCAAAACTGAGCCCTGTTTCAGCAGTCTTCACTCAGACAAGTTCTAACTGCAGACTCCTGCCACTAGGGTACAGAGAAGCCTTCTCCAAAAAAGACGGCCTGGATCAGTGCACAAGTTATACAAACAAAGCTAGATACAGCCAGCCTGAATCTAGTCTATGCTACAGCAAACCAATTTCATAAAGAAACAGTTCAAGTAAGCATGCGCAATAAGCCTTTACCCAGAAATTCCCAGCATAGAAGGGCAGAATCTAGCCTCTCCTCCCACAAGAGTGCAGACCACAAACCTTCTTAATGTAAAATAACTGGCCTGAAGCCCAAGTGCTTAACCCAGAATTAATATACTTTTAGAATAACAGACACTGAGCCTTCAATCAGCAGTTCCCAACTTAGAAGGATGTACGCTACCTGTCCTGCCACAACAGTGCAGACCACAAACCTTCTTAATGTAAAACAACTGTTTGAAGCCCAAGTACTTAAACCAAAGATCTTAGAATAACAGTTGCAGTTTAATCAAGCTACTAACAAGCAGTAATAAAGGCAGCATAATAAATTCAATTGAGTACTTTTAAGAAGAGGCAAAAGCAAAATAAGGTAAGAAAGTAGGAAGAAACACAAATACAGTAAAGCAGATGAAATGGAATTTTTTTTGTAGAAGGAGGAAACAGGACAGATTAAGATACTCTATGGGAATGTCCTTCCCAAGTACTCTCTCTGTACACAGCAGAGGAGATGAGACTGGTAGGAGTATCTGAAATCAAAATATGATCTCACTGTACTCATTTGAGTGAGCAAATGAAATGGGTCCAGGAGGAGTGTGCAAAAACAGATTTACAGCAGGGACAGGCAATTCCAAAGCCACCAAGATTAACACCACAACAGGAAACAGGGAGGGGGTGTGGAACTAACTGCAGATAGACAGACACACACAATATTTACTGAATCAAAGGCACACAATATTTACTGAATCAACTCTTAAATAAGTGCAGAGCAAAGTATACTTAAATCAGCTTGCGTCCAGTTGATATATACAGACAAGTCTCAGTAGCCAGCAACTCCAATTAAAATGATTACTAGAAATGTAACCAACACAGATTTTAATGCAAGCAGAACCCCCCCCCCACCCAGCTAACACTAACACAGGAATTTCAAAGCAGTCTAACAACTTTCAATGAGCCCAGATGGCTACACTTTTTCACACTTCAGGCAGCTAACTGCAGATAGACAGAGACACACAATATTTACTGAATCAAAGACACACAATATTTACTGAATCAAATCTTAAATAAGTGCAGAGAAAAGTATACTTAAATCAGCTTGTGTCCAGTTGATATATGCAGACAAGTCTTAGTAGCCAGCAACTCTGATTAAAATGATTACTAGAAATGTAATCAACACAGATTTTAATGTAAGCAGAACCCCCCCCCCCCCCGGGCTAACACTAACACAGGAATTTCAAAGCAGTCTTAAGTTCCAATGAGCCCAGATGGCTACACCTTTTCACACTTCAGGCAGCTAACTGCAGATAGACAGAAACACACAATATTTACTGAATCAAAGACACACAATATTTACTGAATCAAATCTTAAATAAGTGCAGAGAAAAGTATACTTAAATCAGCTTGTGTCCACTTGATATATGCAGACAAGTCTCAGTAGCCAGCAACTCCAATTAAAATGATTACTAGAAATGTAACCAACACAGATTTTAATGCAAGCAGAACCCCCCCCCCCCCGGCTAACACTAACACAGGAATTTCAAAGCAGTCATAACAACTTTCAATGAGCCCAGATGGCTACACTTTTTCACACTTCAGGCAGCTAACTGCAGATAGACAGAGACACACAATATTTACTGACTCAAAGACACACAATATTTACTGAATCAAATCTTAAATAAGTGCAGAGAAAAGTATACTTAAATCACCCTGTGTCCAGTTGATGTATGCAGACAAGTCTTAGTAGCCAGCAACTCCAGTTAAAATGATTACTAGAAATGTAATCAACACAGATTTTAATGCAAGCAGGACCGCCCAGGCTAACACTAACACAGGAATTTCAAAGCAGTCTAACAACTTTCAATGAGCCCAGATGGCTACACTTTTTCACACTTCAGGCAGCTAACTGCAGATAGACAGAGACACACAATATTTACTGACTCAAAGACGCACAATATTTACTGAATCAAATCTTAAATAAGTGCAGAGAAAAGTATACTTCAATCAGCTTGTGTCCAGTTGATATATGCAGACAAGTCTCAGTAGCCAGCAACTCCGATTAAAATGATTACTTACCATACTTTGGTATTCTCTTTTACAATTTGCTGGTATTTCTTTTATGAACTTTACATTCAGTAAGGTAATCTTAATCCCATTGCTGGTATAACTTTTTCTTCCTCTACCATAAAAAAAAAAAAAAATGGAATCTCTCTTTGACTAGTTGTTTGCCACTTGGCAAGTTTTTCAACATGGCTGAAAAGCTTATTGATTTAAAAAGTGCACTTCCAGTGGGTACAAAGTACACAACTCTGAATTCCACAGGGAGTGCATTTATTGTTTAGGACCCTGTCTTTATATTATTTTTGTTACCTTTAACTCTAGAGCTATCAATGACAGATGCAACAAGTTGGTGCTTAATGGCCTTATTCCTGCTTCTGCTCCATCTTCAGTTGCTTCTACTTCAGGGGCTCAAGCCCCCTCACAGAAATATAAGTCTACATAGTCCAGGGAGCATAGAAAGTGTTCTCCTGTCAGGTATTCCAAATCTGCCCCACCATCTAAACCTCCAACTAAAATCTCCAAACACTCAGATCTGAAGCCCTCGGATCCTACACCTAAAGTGTCAAGGTCTCCTTGGCCCCCGAAGCCACCAAGGCTCGGGGGAGGCCCGGGTTTTTCTGATCCTAGAGCTTTGGCTTCAGTTAGATTGACTTCGGCTTCTTCTGGTCATTCGACCTTCAAGGTGATGGAGAGGATTTTCTCCCATTGGAGAGCTGTTTTGACTCTGTCCTCTTTGGATCTGATCTCTGTTCCCCCTTCAGATCGTGATTCTGAGTCTCTTTATCCTACTGCACAGGGACAGCCTTCCTGTAAGACATTCTATGCAGTTTCAGTTAGGGAACTCCCAACTTCTTCTTCTGATACCTCTACAGAACACCCCACAGAAGAGGTCCCCCAGAAAAGGTTGTGCAAAAGGAAGCATCTAGACTCCCCACAGGAATCTTTGACTGAAGACAGCAGTTTTGATGAAGATGAAGGGTCTTCAAGATCTCCACCAGAAGGCATCTCCTTCGGAGGCATCCTAGAAATCCTACAAAGAAAAAAGGTTGATCCTCCAAAACACTTTCTCAGGAGGAATTGGTGTTCCTAGAAGTCTTTGTGTCTGAGACATCTACATCTTGGGTTACCCCCCCCCCCCCCGGCAGATGAGTTATAGATCTTGTCTCCTACCGGGCATGAAAGGAACCAGATACCATAGAATCAATCCCACGGGGTCCGGATAAGATTCTTCAAGTACCTAAAGGAAGGCAGTTTTGTAGTAAGGGAATCCCTGTGGATGGAAAGACCGTATCTGCTGTGTGAATCTATTTCTCTACCCCTCAGAGACCTTTTTCTAGGAATCTACATGGTGATAAGAAAATGTGGTTCTGGAAATCTCAAAGACCTTTTCAGGACTCACACTGAGAGTGTTCTCCCAAAAGCAGAGGGGGGGAAATAATAACAGAAGATGCCACCCACGCAGCAGAGGGGTCTGCAGAACCAGGGCTTCAGAGATTCCTTCTTGGATAGACCATTTCAGTGCTCCTGAAGGATTGCCTGACTATTCTTCACTGGAGACAGTCTGGGGGCACTTATCTTTGCACCCAAAAGCCTGGGCAGCCATCACAAAAGATATGTGGGTGCAAAGAGTAGTATCCAGAAGATATTTCATTCCCTTTTTACAAATTCTCTCTGTGAAAAGAAAATGTCTCCCTGATGTTCCACACAATCAGTGGGAGGTAGTGGAGATTCAAAAGCTGCTAAACAAAAAGGTCATCCAAGAGGTCCCACCAGACTGAAAGAGAATACAGATTTTACTCAAGGTTCTTTTTAGTGCCAGAAAAAAAAAACAGGGGACCTGAGACCTATCCTGGATCTCAGTTATCTAAACCAGTTTGTAAAAAACTCCATGTTGTAGATGGTCAATCTTCAGTCCATTCTGCCTCTCTTACAGAAGGACGATTGGATGAACTTGGTAGATATTCCGGACATGTACTATCACATCAAAATGAACAGTCATTCTTAAAGATACCTATGCTTCTGGGTGGGAGTCAGTCATTATCAATTCATAGCCCTGCCCTTCGGTCTACCACAGCCCCCTGGGGGTTCACCAAATGTATGGCAGTGATAACAGCTCATCTAAATCTGCATGGATTCAGAGTATTTCCTTGTCTAGATGAATGGCTCCTTCCTGCACCAACCAGGCATCTCCTAGTAAAATCCAGGGATTGCTTACTGTGGTTATCTCAATCCCTGTGAATCACAATCAATCTGTAAGTCCCACCTTCAACCATTTCAAGTCTTGGAGTTTATAGGGGCTTATATAGATGCAGTCAGTTGTCTTGCTGTCTTACCACAAAATAGAATTCTTGCCTTGAGATTGCATGTCAGACAGATCCTTTTTCATGCCTCTCCGCCAGTAAAAATAGTTTTCAGCCCTAGGATCAGATTTCTGTGCATATTAATCCTTCCTTTGTACCCCAAATTGCCTCAAAAGCAAACATTAACCAAGTGATCTACTTACCAGTTTTCTAAGTTTGTCAACAATGAGAATACATGCTTCTACTTTTAGATGTACATAGGCAACTTCGTATTTATCTGAATAGGATGAAAGAATTTAGAAAGACTGCCCAATTGTTTGTTTCCTTTGGCAATAACAAATTGGGAAAACCTGTATCTAAAAATACACTAGCCAGATGGATAACATATTGTATTTATTATGTTTATTCCTCGATGGGGTTTAAGCTTACCAAAACAGCTGAAAGCACACTCAGCTAGGTCAGTGGCTACTTCAGCTGCTTTTTGGTCCAGAGCTTCTATTGATGATATTTGTGTGACTGCCACTTGGTCTAATGCTCATAACTTTATTGTCCATTTTAAGTCAAAGATCAATAAAGGTGTATAGAAAAAAAAAAGGAAAGAGGGCTGCATTTGGTTCTGCAGTTCTGTGGAATATCCTTCCATGAGAGCCACCAAAGGTTACTGTAGTGTCCCATTTGTTGTGGAACGAATAAAAATGACAACATCAGATATAAAAGTTATGGACCCATCATAACTATGCATCCGTGTTGTCCATTTTCATTCTTCCTGAACTTCCCCCATCTTCCCCTTATTCATGTCTTTGGGCGTGACCTGATGAATTTTTTTGTTAGGAACCACAGTTCCTGTTTGACCCCCTATTCTTTTACTATTGTACTGCTTTGTATTATTGTTATTATTATTATTATTATTATTATTATGCTGTATATATGCTGTATATTTAGGTTGTTATACAGTAGCAACAAACTCAGTCTGAGGTGATATAGTGGTCAGGAGCATTATGGGTAAAGGGAGGAGCTCAAGAGTCAGATCATAGAATCTAGTGAAATGTGACTGAGTCTGATCCGAGGGTCAGATCTGAGACACATTAGTTAAGGAGGAATGAAAATGGACAATGCAGATGCATAGTTATAGTGAGTACATCATATCTGAAGTAGTTTACTTCATTTGATCTTCAACTATGGGTACCAGATCCGAGCCAGCAACTTTACAAGCATCTGCTCCAAGCTCCAAACTCCTCCCCCTACCCATAATACACCACCACTACCTTCCATCCTCAGATCTCGTTTGCCATGGCTTTGCAAAGCATCGGGATCCCTCAGCTCCAGGTTGTGAGTCGAGTCTTTGAAGTTTTCTGGTTCTCTTTTTGATAGTTCCAGTGTGTCTGTTGGTAAAGTAGGTCTCCTCCCTTCCTCCCCCTTGCTGGTGCATCGAGTTGTAGATAGTTTTCTAGTTCTAGGTAGCTGTTCTGCAGTTGTTAGAGTCCTCCCCCCCTCAGCTTTCAGTGTGCTTGTGCTTCTGAGTGTGTGGTGGGTAGTGCGTGTCTTTTGTATTTTCTTTGGTTGTGGTTATGGCTGATCAGCCAAAACAAGTTTTTAAAAGATGCACAGAGTGTGGCCACAAACTGTTGCCTGCTGACGGTCACACTCTGTGTGTTCTTTGCTTGGGTGTTGCTCATCTCTCCACTGACTACAGTATTTGCACAGGTTTTTACCTACGAGCCCTTAAAGGCCGTGGGCTAATCTTATGATGAAGGGCCTTCTCCCTTCAACAGAGGCGGCTGCCTCCAGTTCTGCTTCGGTCACATCTGTGACTGCCTCTCCTTCAGTTCCCGCCCTTGCTTCCTCTCCCTCTCAGGCAGGGACTCATCCTCCTGCCAATAGGCCTGTGGAAGAAGAGCATAAAAAGGGCAGTGAGAAGGAGAGAGAGCACAAGCTTGACAAGAGGAAGAGGTCCCAGGACCGTTAGACTTCGGCCGTGCTTCCCCTAAATTTCAGGCACCGACCTGACTCCCCTCGGCTCCGATCTCCTAGGTTTTCACTGGAGACAGAGGAGCTTAGGCCATCTTCTTGGGCTTTGGTTCTCCGACCCGCCAGGTCAGAGTCCATAGCTTCGTCATGGTCTACCCACAGTCTTTCAGAAGCTGATATGGGTAAAATGATGCGGAGATTTATTCGCACACAAATTCAGATGGGAGTCTCGCCGGCCCCCTCTCCCTCTGGGGGGGTGGGGCTCGCTTCCCTTCTTTACACCTATACCTCCTTCTCCAAGCTGAACCCTGGTTTCAGAATACATGGATCCGAGAGGTTCCCTAGTCAGGGGGTCGGTGCAGACGGTACCTGTTTCCTCAATGCCGCCAGCTACCTGGAGTTCATCAGATCGGCTCTTGGAGCCGTAGTCTAGGTGTTGGATCCGAGGGGGTAGAGTTTTTTCCATCAGTGCTGACCTTGTCGGGTCATGGCCACCTCCTCGGCACTCTGTCCACTTCAGGCCCAGCTCTGATCCCCATGTCAAAGCAGAAGAGAGAGACTCCCTTACTAGTGTCCCTGGAAGCTCGCTCTCCTTCGGCATTCGATGTTGTGGAAAGGGTCCTTTCCAATGGGTTGAGGCCCCTAACTATATCTTCGGACTCCGCCCCTACTCCCTTTGCTTTTGATGTGACTCCTGTCATTTTACTGCAGGTACAGCCTGTGCTCGAGGAGCCCCAGGCAGTTTCCCTTGAGGAGCAACAGGTGGTTTGTGAGCACGCTGCTAAGAGCCCCACTGGTGAGGTTCCTCGCAAGCATAAATGCAAGAAGAGGCACTTGGACTCCTCTCCAGAGTCCCTCACTGAGGACACTGATTTGGATGAAGGGGAAAGTTCTCCCAGCTCACCTCCCGAATATGTCTCCTTTGGAGACATCATGCAAATATTGAGCCAGCGGTTAGGTTGTTCCACCACAAAACCTTCCTCAAACAAATCGGTCTTCCTGGAGGCCTTCGGCATGGGCACGTCTACTAGCTGGGTGTCCCTCCCGGATCCATTAGTGGACTTGGTCACCTTGCAGGCTTGGAAGGAACTGGACACTGTAGAACCAATCCCAAAGCAACTGGATAAAATCTTAAGCCTCCCCTGCGGACAGACCTGCTTGGAATAAAGGGTCCCCAGTAGACGTCATGGTGGTAGCAGCTGCCACCAAGAGGGAACTAGCCCAGGAGAGTTCCTCAGACCATCCTCCTGACCATGAGTCTAGGACGATGGATCGTTTAGGGAAATGGCTGTATGTGTCAGCAACCTTTTCTATAAGGGCGCTGAACTATCTGGCCCATGTTACTCAACTACAGTGTGACCTGGTTAAGGAACTAGTTGAGTCGCCCCCACAGTCCATGTCACAGGAGGACAAGCGTACGTTCTCTGCGATGATGGCTACCTTGACAGTGGTTTGTAATATGACCATGTGACTCCTCTCACACACTACTGAAGGAGCGGCTAGGGTGGCTGGTCCAGAGTTGCCATGGGACGTCACACCTGGCTCAGGTTGTGTCATTTCACAGAACTCTTCAAGGCGTCTTGTGCAAATGCCTCTTATGACAGTTCTTTCCTCTTTGGAAAGGCCATCCGTGAAACCTGGTCCAGAGTGAGAAAGACGGGTAGACACTGTCTGCCATTGAAATCTGCTTCTTGAACCCTCAAAGATCCTTTTCCCGGAATCAGTGAGGGCAAAAGAAGATGTGATTCCAGAAGTCTCAGTATTCCTGGGACACTCAGGGCCCTTCTTCCCCTAGAGGCAGAGGGGGACAGACAGACGCCAGCCTAGAAGCAGAGGGGGTCCAAGGAATGTTGGGTCTCGAGAACCATTCTCGGACAGGCCCACACAGCAGCCCTGAGGAGTTGTCCGACTGCTATGCTCTGGAAGCAGTTTGGGATCACCTGTCGTTGCACCAGATGGCATGGGAGTCCATGTCATCAGACCACTGGGTGCTTCAGATAATATCCAGAGGCAATTCAGTCCCATTTCTTGTTCCCCCCACCCCTTCTAAACACCTCCCAGATGTCCCACCCGCTAAAAAGGGAGGCAGCAGCACTAGAGGTTTCCAAGCTGCTAAAGAAATGAGCCATCAAACCCGTCCTCCTAGATCAGTCCAGATCGGACATCTACTCCATGTTCTTTTTGGTGCCAAAAAAGATGGGTACTTAAGGCCCATTCTGGAGCTGTCTACTCTGAACCTGTCAGTTGTCAAAGAGAAGTTCCAGATCGTCACCTTACAGTCCATCCTGCCATACCTGCAAGAGAGCAACTGGATGTCCTTGTTCCACCTCCAGGACCCTTACTATCACATAATGATGCACAGAAGCTCTAGGAGGTCTCCACTTCTGGCTTGGGGCCAATCATTATCAGTTTAGAGCCCTACCCCATGGTCTCACCACAGCCCCCAGGATGTTCGCCAAAGTGATGGCAGTGGTAGTGGCTCACTTGAGGCTTCAGGGAATTCAGGTCTACCCTTACCTGGACGATTGGCTCCTTAGTGCTCCCACCAAGCGTCTACTTTGTCAGACCAGAGACTATTTCCTACGCCTTGCACACCATCCAGGAATTACAGTCAACATAGACAAATCTCTTCTGAACCCTGTCCAAGTTATAGAATACATAGAAGCATGGATATAGACACGTTACAGACAGAAGTCCTCTTGACCTCGGAGAGAATTTGAAGCTTACGGATGCATGTTGCTTTCATTTATCAATCATATCTCCCCTCAGCAGAGTCGGTTTTGAGGGCCCTAGGCTCTATGGCAGCAACGATCACACTTCTACAGTATGCTGACTTACACATGTAAGTACTTCAGTGGAATCTAGCAGTGCAGTGGTCTATGTTGGATCTTCCGTTGTCATACCTGATACACATAAGCAAAGCCTGCAGGTCGTCCCTTTTCTGGTGGATACATTCTTTGGAAATCTTGGAAGGGAGACTTTTTGTCACAGCCCCTTCCCAAGCCACAGTGACCATGGATGCCTCCCAGCTAGGATGGGGGGCATTGCTCAGGAAGGACAGTTCAAGGCATGTGATCCCTGGTCGAGACCAGTTTGCATATAAACATTCTAGAGATGAGGGCGGTCGTTTTAGCGTTGCAGGCCCTTCATGCCTTTCTACCTCTGGGAACCATTGAGATTCAGTCAGACAACATGTCAGTGGTCTGGTATATCAACAAACAGGGAGGGACCAGATCTTACCCCCTTTGTCGCAAGGCCATGAGAGTTTGGGAATGGACGATCTCCACCGGTCATTTTCTGGTAGCAACTCACATTCTGGGATGGTCCAACATTCTGGGGGACAAACTAAGCTGAATTATTCTGACTCCTTATGAGTGGTTTCTGAATCCTTCAGTAGCAGAGCAGATCTTTCTAGAGTGGGGTTGGCCTTGCTGTGATCTCTTTGCATCTCCTTCCAACGCAAAGTGCAGCAAGTTCTTCGCTCTAAACCTCCCACCGTGGGAATCCCCCAGAGATGCTCTAGTCCATGCTTGGCCTCCCTGTCTTCCTTATGCTTACCCTCCTGTACCCCTTATTCCAAAGTTCCTCCAGAAGGCTGGTTGACTGGGGAGCAAAGTGATCCTCATTGCCCCGTTTTGGCCTCACCAGGTATGGTTTCCCTTCCTCTGGTCTCATCTTCTAGCTCCTCTTTGGATCTTGGATTCCCTTCCGGATCTCATCTCTCACCCTTCGAGTGTCCCTCATCTGAATCTGGACAGTCTGAAGCTCACGCCTTGGCCGCTCCAGTTCTCTTAATTGCTAGGACTCCCGGGTTGTCTTCTTCAGTCAGGACTATTCTGTTGGCAGCTCATAAGTCATCCACCAGGAAGATTTGTCATAGTAAATGGAAGCGTTTTTCCATTTGAGCCTCTCAAAGGAATTTAGATCCTTTCACAGCTCCCATTCTAGCTATCCTTGATTTTTTGGCAAACATTTTTCAACAGGGGGCTAGCTCGTCTACAGTAAAGGTTCAACTAGCTGCCATTTCTCATTTTCACATTGGTGAGAACTCAGCTTCTTTGGCCTCTTCCAGATTGTGCAAAGCCTTTATCAAAGGTACCTTCCTCTTACGTCTTCCCATCAAAGATCCTGTCCCCCTGTGGGACCTTGCTATGGTACTACAAGTGCTGGTTGCCCTTCCCTTTGAACCTGCAGCAACCATAGATGTTAAGTTTCTGTCTTGGAAGACAGCATTCCTAGTGGCTATCACCTCGGCTAGGAGGGTCTCAGAACTTCAGGCATTGTCTGTCAAGGTACCATACATGGTTTTCCATAAGGACAGGGTTTCTCTTCACACTAATCCCTCCTTTCTTCCAAAAGTGGCATCTGAGGTCAATGTTAATCAGACTATCAATTTACCTGTTTTCTTTCCAAATTTCACAAACAAAGCTGAATTCAAGTTGCATTTGTTGGATGTTCATAGACAGCTATGTTTCTATTTGTACAGGACCAAATCTTTTCGTAAATCTGGCCAGTTGTTTGTGTCCTTTTCTAAACCCGTTTTGGGTAAACCTATTTTCAAGGTGACCATTGCTAGGTGGATTTCTCTGTGCATCCTTCACATCTACAAGGATAAAGTTTTTTCTCCTCTGTGTCAGATTAGAGCTCAATCGACAAGGTCCATGGTTACTTCTGTGGCCTTTTGGTCTAGAGTATCCTTAGACGACATTTGTTCTGCAGCTACTTGGTCCTCATCTTATACTTTTATTTCTCACTATGAACTGGATTTGACTTCTCGAAGGAGAGCGTCCTTTGGTTCCGGGTGCTCCTGAATATCCTTCTCTGAGGGTCACCCAGGTGTTAAGTAGCTGGGGACTCTGTCCCACAGGTTGAAGATCAAATGAAGTAAACTACTTCAGATAAAGAAGTTATGTACTCACCATAATGTTTCACTGAGTAGTTCTACTTCATTTGTCTTCAACCATCCCTCCCTTCTTCCCCCTGTCCTTGCCATATGGGCATGTTTCATAGGTGGCACATTGTGTGCAGTAAGGTGGTTTGGATCGGGTTGTTTAGTGTAGGGTGCAGCAAACACGATCTGAGGGATGGAAGGTAGTGGTGGTGTATTATGGGTAGGAGAGGAGCTTGGAGCTCAGAGCAGATGCTTGGGAAGTTGTCGGCTTGGATCCAATACGGATCCGGTACCCACAGGTTGAAAACAAATGAAGTAGAACTACTCAGATGAAACATTATGGTGAGTACATAGGAGTACAGGATCCAAGAATTGTGGGATTGTCTGTGTCAGATCCGAAGACCTGGCCTTTCTTGATTCTGACATCTTCTATGATTGAGCAGCACTGACATTGTCAGAGCCAGAGAGACCTTGGAGTCATAGCTTTGGTGATGGATCCAAGGGTACGGGGTTCAACTCTGAGATTTTCAGAGCCATCCCTTCCCTTCAGGGCTTCAGTGCTAGACAGTTTGGCTGCAACCTCTGCATCGAGGCAGGGTCAAGGGCAAGTCCTGGATTTCTCTAGGCAGGTGGATTTGGCGCCTACTGGAGTGGACCTGGGCTCCATTAGTATCTGAACTCAACGCAGTGGAGAGAGAGTTCTCCACATGACTGGAGACAGGACATCTTTACTCCCTTCAGGTCCTCCCCCTCCACAGCTGTCTGTATTGGGTCCTGATTCTGCTCATTTTGCCCCATTAGGGCAGCCAGACCATTCTAACCTTGAGCTCCCCCACACAGACTTCTGGGTCCTCCTTTGGTCATCCCCACAAGGAAGTTCCCCAGATGCATACGTACAAAAGTAGGTACATTGATTTCCCACAGAAATCTTTAACAGAAGGCACTGACTTCGGTGAATGGGAGGAATTCCCCAGGTCACCCCTTGAGGATGTCTCATTCAGAGCAATTCTTGAAGTTCTGAGACAGAAAGGTGGTTGGTATTCCAAAGCCCCTTCCCAGGAGGAGTTGCTGTTTCTTGTGGCTTTTGGAACTGGCTCAGCTACATCCTGGGTGGTACCCTTGGCAGATGAAATGGTGGACCTCATTTCCCACTGGGCTTGGAAGGTTCTGGATACAACAGAGCCCATTCCAAAAAAACAAGTACTTAGTTACATCGAAGGACTGTGCCCATTGGAGCAGGGGTTCCCCAGCTGATTCCATCGTGTTTGTCACAGCCACCAAAAAGAAACTTGCTGAGGAAAGTCTGTCTGTCCCTCCCTAAGCAGAGAGTCTAGGGTACTGGACAGATTCAGGAAGCAGAATTTTTCTTCGGTGATCTTTGCCCCACAGTCACTGAATTAGCTGGCACATATCAAAAAGTTTCAGAGGGACTTGACAAAAGAATTACCAAATCCCTCCCAGGGTCCATTTACCAAATCCTCTCACGGTCCATGTTGCAGAAGATTGTGTTCCTGAGGTGTCTGCTAGATGCCTCAGTGCAAAGATTTTTCTTCCACAGGAAACAAAATAGATCTATATTTAGATCTATTTTTATGGTTTTCCACTCAGACCGCCATCTCTTCAAGGGAATACCTCAGGATTTGGGGACTCATGGCATCTATTATTCTCAAGATACCCTTGACAAGACTCCACATGAGAAGGATACAATGGTATCTGTAGTCTGTTTGGTCCCAGCATTGACACCCATTATCTTTTCAAATCCCAGTAATTGGATTTGTCAGAAGACAAATCATTTGGAGGAGACAACAAATATCCCTAAATCCAGGTCTCCCCTTCTCCCACCCTGCTGCAAAGCATTCAGTCACAATGGACACTTTGGACTTTGCTTGGTGAGCAGTTTCATAAGGGATAAAATTGCAAGTGTGGGACACCAAGGACATATGCAAACACTTAAATATAAAAGAGGTGCTTGTTCTAAACAAGGAACTCAACTTTCTGAATCATCTTTTATCCCCTGAACCTCTTCATGTTGTTGCAGACAATACAACAGTCATGTGGTACATCAGCAAGTAAGGGGGAGCCAGGTCCTACCCCCTTTGCAGACTAGCCACCTACCCCCTTTACAGACTAAGCCAAGTTAGCATCCTACATTCCATCAGAGCAAAACTGTGTGGCAGACAAGCTGAGCAGGACAAAGGCAGACCCTCACAAATGGAAACAAGATCAGGGTGTTAATCCATCTGTGGGGAGTTTTTCAAGTAGACCTTTTTGATTCCTGTCTGAACACCTGTCAAAGTTCTGCTCCAGGACTCCATGCAAGAAGGCCTGAAGATAAATGCCTTGGACTGAAATGTTCCTGTATGCTTTTCCACTCTGTCCACTGATATCCGGGGTACATCTGAAGATTCAGAAGGAATACCTCTCAACCTCTTAGAGCAAGAAATCTGGACAAAGCCATAAATAAAAGTGGGACAAAGCCCCTAAAATAGGGACAGATTTTAAATATTGCTCTTACAAACTTAAAAGGTTGATAGAATAACAGGTTTACATTAGCATGAAGGTTTTCTGAAGGTTATGAAGTCTGTCTTTATCTTCTAACATCAACCCTTAGTGATTTGCCAATAATTTGCCAGAATGCCACAATTTTCTGAAAAACAGACCAAAATATGAGGCAAAAATCTGGACAATCTGAAAATCTGTACAGTAAAGAGGTATGAGGAATTCGCCAAGATCATTGTAGTGATTGTCTTCTGGCCTAGGCAACAGTGGTTCTCCCTTCTTTTACAAATGGCGAGGGAAATTACCACAAGCTTCCTCACAGACTGGATCTACTCACACAGGAGCAGGGGTGTTTGATACACCTCAATCCCAATCAGCATCTGCTGACTGTCTGGACTATAGGGTCTTAAATACCTTTAGGCACCTGTTTACTGAGGATGTATAGCAGGTATTAATGGAGACAAGAAAGTCTACTACTAGAAAATCATATATTAGCAAACTGAAAAAGTTTTGTAGTTGGTGTTAAAAACATAACCAGCATCCTTTCTGGACTAGTGTTTCTCTGGTTTTACAATATTTGTGTAAGTTACTATCCTTTGGCCTTTCTTACTCCTCTGCAAGGTTCATTTATTGGTCGTTTCTCATGCAATGCGTTCTCATGTGAAATTGATTTTGAAAGAGGTTTTGCATAAGAGACCTCCAAGAAAACTGGTGGCTCCTTCTTGTTATCTTAATTTTGTGATAGAGAAGCTAACACTTGATCCATTTGAACCAGCACATCAGGGTTACTTGAGGTTCTTAACATGGAAAACAGTTTTACTGATTGTTCTGACCTCTGCAAGAAGAGTATTTGAGCTATATGCTTTTATGGTGTGTCAACCCTGTCACACTGGGTGGTGTGGGGAGCATAGCACCCCCACTTAGTTTCAGTACATATTGTCTTCTGGAAAGAGTTAGTCATTGGTGTTGTAACTATGCATGTCTAGTGTTTAAAATGTATTGTTTTGAAGTTTTTGGTAAAATACAATATAAACAAAGTGGGCGGCTACACCCCCCAAACCCCACAATGTGGGGGGATGTGCCCCCCACACCTCCTAACTATATATATATATATATATATATATATATATATATATATATATATATACTAACTCCAGGATCAGACTACAGTGGGGAAAAGGGCATATACCTTTTACTTGCCTTACAGTACGCTACATAGTGCCATATATACTAACTGCAGTTCAGTGAAATGAGATTCAGAGAAATGAGTTTTCAGTAATTTATGTTTTCAGTGAAGTAGTCAGGGTGAAATGAAATTCAGTGAAACAAGATTCAACGAAACAAAGTAGACCCATATATATATATATATATATATATATATATATATATATATATATATATATATATTATATACACACACACACACACACACACACACACACACACACACACACATCTATATATATATATTTATATAATATATATGGGTCTACTATACATGATCAAAATTTCAGAAAGCCAAAACCCATATGGCCGAGACTATATGTTCGACTCCTGAAATTTTGAACATGTAAAAAAAATAAAACACACAACATTAACTTACTTTCTAACTGCTAGCAGAGGGGATATGCACCCCTGCACCCCCCACACCCCCTGTAACTTAAATATACCAACTACGAGATTGCACTACAGTGCGGAAATGGAAATATTTCCATTCTGCACTGTACGGAGATGCCGGTTCCGCATGGTCAGAATTTCAAATGTCAATCATATGGTCTCGGCCATATGGTCTTTGACATTATCAAATGTTGACCATGTGTAGGGGACCGATATATATATATATATATATATATATATATATATATATATATATATATATATATATATATATATATATGTGTGTGTGTGTATGTATTTTTTTTTTTTACTCCTATGTCCTCTCAGGACTCAGACTCCCTCTCTTGGTTGGCATGAAAGGTCTGAAGGGCTTGGCACTCAAATATGTCTTTTTATGCAGTTCAGCTTAGGCTGCCTAATGGTTTTGAGCATGCAGAAAGTGCACTGAAGCACTGGAAGTTGACCAGCTGTTATATCCTTGGCAGGATATAACCCGTATAGTTAAGGCTACTGCAGCATTAATCATTAAAATATATACTGTTACGCTAAGTTTACTCACACAGCTGTACTTTTTAATGTTGTATAGTGCAATAAAAGTTGAATTTGGATAGTTGTTATTTTTTCTAACTGTAGTCTTTTATAAAACTGGTGTTTCTAGTATTGTAACTGTTTCCTGTGTTGACGTAAGATCTGTAACTAATTTATTTGTAATCATGCTTTCGGTTGTGAATTTTTAGAACTGCATTTTGTTTTCTGGCCAAGCTGTTGTTTCCCCATGTTAGTTTTTAGAGATTAATGCACAGCACTGCTGTTCTCATATTAATATCTGTTTTCAAATAGACACTTCATTTCATGAGATTTGCTTTTAATGTTTCTTGTGGTGATATTTTTCAGCCCGTGAACACACTTAATTGAAAAGTACATACACGAAGGAAGTGTAAGATGTTTGATATTAATGGCACTGCATATACTGATTCAGCTGTAGTACAGGAAGTCACCATTATCATGTTTTGGAATTAAGCAGAGAAAGTGCATGTTGCTTAATTTACTTGGCTTCAGAGATTTTGTAATTCTTTTGTGCAACTGTAGAATCAAGAGAAAGAGTAAATTTGTCTGGTATGAATTGCTAGTTTTTCCAGTATTAATTGCTAGTTAAAACTTTTTATTGGAAGTTGTCAGAGTTGCTCATGGAGTCAGGGTGCTACTTCAGCAGTGACAATCATCTTGATTTGACCTCATGCAAAAATAGGAAAAGGGGGTTTTGGATAGATGGATAGATCAGAGCTGCTCCTTACAAGATTTGTATTCAGTTTATGCCTACTGGTTTAGTGTTTGCAGTCCTAGTGTACCAAGCTGTAGTAAGGTCAGTTGGTGCCCTGGACAGTGCCCCAGGTGGCACTCCTCAGTGATCAGGACCCCCCCCCCCAAAAAAAAAAAGAATGATAACCACCTGTTCTAAAACATTACTTGCACATTCTCAGAGCTTGCACTGGGGGGTGATCACTCCCTGTGCCCTGCCCTACCAACTCCCTTGCTTATTCCTATGCAGCTTTGTCAATACGATGAACATATACAAGTTGTAAGTGGACTGAAGTTATTTACTATACTCAGTTTACCTAGGCTTATCTTGTGCAGTTAGCATTGCTTTGCACACTAGTTTTTCTGGTATGCTTTTTAGCATTATCATTTACTATTTTGATTACCTCCGTTTGTTTCAGGAATCATTTATGGGTGCACTAAACTTTTTATGAAGTATTAATGTAATAGTGAATTTGACAAATCTTTAATTAATTGCTGCAATTCTTAATTCATTTTCAAACGTTTACCTAATGAATCTTAATAAATCAGTGGAATTATGTGTAAATGTATGAAATATGGATTATATGATTATTCATTTTCTGTTAATCAAATTAGAATGTGTATTATGTTTTGGGTGAACACTTAGATATGGCTCCTATTGAAACCTACTCCATACAGAAGGATTCCTTTATTATACTTACATTTATTTTTGCAACACCCCATATACTTGGGACATTCACATTGTCTTACATTTGTATATCGGTTATGTATTGGGCTGAGAATGCAAAATCTTAAAAGTATAACAATTGTTTGCTTAGACAGGTTTGTGTTGTCTGCTACAGACTTATGTTTTCTGTTTTGTACAATAAATAATTAGCTAGAGTGTCTGTTTTTATTTATATTTAAATAACAGATCTGATGTTGTCAATTTTCATTCTATCATCAACTGTTGGGTTTGGATCTGTACCTCAGATCCAACTTAGGCGTTATTAAAGGTCATGGTAACCAAAAGGCTCTTGAGCTTCTCCCTTAACCATAATGCACCATCCCTTAACATAAATCAGATCTCATTTGCACTTTTCGGGAAAAGACGTTGTCAGTCTTAGCTCTCAAGTTTCCTTCAAGATAAGTGTATTTTTTCTCTTAAATTTCTCTATAGTCTATGTATTTGTGTGTATACAGATATAGATAGATATAGATATAAAGATAAATATATGTATATATTATTCCTTTACTCTCTTTACATTGTTGTATCCCCTTTTTTTCTGTCATACACGCTAGTGTAGTTTTCATTACCATTGTTTGTATTCTTTCTTTTTCTTTCCTTTCACTTTTCTATTTAAAAAAATGTTTTCTTCTTTCTTTACCATTTTCCCTTTAGTCACCAACATGTCTGGACCCTCGACATCTACAGGAGGATTGTTCAATTTGTAAAGATTTCAGTCCCGGGGCTGTTGCAAAAAGAAAGAATAAACTTATTCTAAAAGTTTTACTGCCATTTTCTTTTGCTGATGCTCTTGCTGGGGCTTGCCCTCCCAAAATTAAGCCTAAGGAGTCCTTATCTAAGTCTCCTAAACCTTCAACATCCTCGATTCCCTCTTCGGAGCTGTCAAGGAGGATGTCAAAATCGAATCCAAAAAGATCTCAGAGCCACTGTCCTTCGATCTGAAGAAGAAGAAGAAATTAGTAGATCCTATGTCCTTGGATCCGATGAAGAAACCTATGGATCTGACTGCTTCAGATCTGATAATCTTTCCTAGGACAAGGTATTCCCCTATATATGATCCAGTGCCTTCCAGAGTTCCCTCCCCTGTTTTGGAAAGGCACCAATCCAAATCAACTTCCCTTGCCTCATCTTATTAGTTCAGGAGTCTGACCGAGGAATATGTGGACAGAATGATGAGGAAGTTTCTCTCGGTGCAGATTCAGATGGGTGTTTTACGGCTCCTCCCCCCTCGGGTCAGGAAGCCTATCCACCTACCACACCACCAGTACTTCCTCCTTCTCTGATCCCTCCTTTTGATTCAGAGTTCCTGGATATGAACCTTCCATGTCCATCTGCCTTGGATCCGATGATAACTTTATCTTCGGATCTGAAGCTTACTCTGAGTGCACTGGCTTCGACATCTTCGGATCCAGATGACTCACTGAGGCAAAGCTTCCTTGTCGGGTCCAAGGCATTGGAGTAGACTCTGTGGGTTTCAAAGCCCTCTCTGCACCTTAGTGCTTCAGCACTAGATAGCTCAGCTCCGACTTCCTCCTTGGGGAAATTGCTTTCAGGGTGGAGGGAGACAGCAGTCCAGAAGTCTGCCTTCCTGGGGCTAAGATCTTCCTCCTCTCCAGAGTGGTCTGCCTTGAGGCAGTGAAGAGAGTATTTTCTCTTCCAACAGGACAGGTGGATCCAAGATGTTTCAGTATTTGATTTGGAGCCACATCATTCTACGCTACAGTGATAGCCAGCTCAAGACCCCCAGACTACCTAGCAGGGTTTCATGATTCCTTCCAACATTTTACTGGAGCATCCCACAGAGGAAGTCTCTAGGAAGAGAAAGTGCAAGAGGAGGCACTTGGACTCTGCAAGAGTCGATCACTGAGGATACTGATTTAGATGAGAGAAAAGTGTCCCTGGATCACCTCTGGAAGACTTCTCATTTGGAAAAACCTTTGAGAATCTGAAGGAGACAGGTGTCTGGACTTCCAGCAACTCTTCACTGGAGGAATCAGTAT
The DNA here is from genome assembly GCF_019279795.1 of Protopterus annectens. Classification (NCBI taxonomy): domain Eukaryota; kingdom Metazoa; phylum Chordata; order Ceratodontiformes; family Protopteridae; genus Protopterus; species Protopterus annectens. The sequence continues at coordinate 368,153,048 of NC_056746.1, read as the reverse complement.
TTCTGGAGGCCTTTGGAGCTGGCTCGTCTACATCCTGGGTTACTCCAGCCACCAAGCTAATTGATTTGGTCTCTCAGTGGGCATGGAAGGAGCCTGACACAACTGAGCCAATCCCTAAGCGGCCAGATCCGATTCTGGCTCCACCTGTCGGGAAGGAATTTTGGAGTAAGGGGTGCCTGTGGATGCAATGGTCATGGCAGAGGCCAGCAAGAAGGATCTTGCAAAACAGAGTTCTTCTGTTCATCCTCCTAACAATGAGTCTAGGGTGATGGATAGGTTTGGGAAACATATCTATGCATCAGCAGCCTTAGGTTGCTGAACTATTTGGCACATTCTACTAGGTTACCAAGGGACTCAATGAAGGAGCATTCAGAATCCCTTTCAGGGACCATTACTGCTGAGGCTCAGTCATCTGTGGCTCTCAGTTGGCTACCCTCCAATCCATTTTGAATTCATCCTTGAGGCTTATCTTTCATGCAGCTGAAGGTGTCTCAAGGGCAGTGGGTTCAGGCATATCCATTAGGAGACACTCCTGGATGTGCTTATGTGATTTTATGAGCCTTTCAAATCCTCATTCATCAATGCACCCTTTGACAGCAGTTTGTTGTTTGGCCCAAAAGTGAAGGACACATTATCTAGGTGTGAAAAGGACAGAAAGACCCTCTCTGCAGTGGGCCTGTGTTTTTTGACCCCTCAAAGATCCTTTTCTAGAATCAATGAGATGGTTGGAAAATGTGGTTCAGGAAGTCCCAGGGTCCTTTCCCGGACACACATAGAGAATGTTTCTCTGGGGCAAAGTGGGAACTTTAATGGATGATGCCATCCACATGGTAGAGGATGCTGTGAAACCAAGGATCCAGATATTCTTTCTGTGATAGACCTTATCAGTGCTCCTGAAAGGAGACTCAGCTGTCCCCTCTGGAGGCAAGCGAGGGTTGACTATTCCTGCACCAGAGAGCCTGGATAGATATAACAAGGGATATTTGGTTGCAGAGGTTTATTTCCAGAGGCTGTTTTATTCCCTTTTCCCTTCCATCCCTTCCACCCCCATCTGTATACAAAATTCCCAATGTTCCACCCTGTCAGAGGAAAGCATTAGTACTCAAAATACAAAAGCTGCTATAAAAAGGATTCATCCAAGAGGTCCCATCAGACCGGATGGAATCCAGAACTTACTCACAATTCTTTTTAGTGCCAAAGAAAACAAGTGACTGGAGACCAATTTTGAATCTCAGCACTTTGAACAAGTTAGTTCAACCTACAAAGTTTGCGATGGCCACAGTTCAGTCCATTCTACCCTGCCTGGGCAAGGATGACTGGATGTGCTTGATAGACTTTCAGGATGCATACTATCATATAAAAACAGATAATGCAAAAGGTATTTATGCTTCTGGCTGGGAAAGATCATACACGCTAGTGTAGTTTTCATTACCATTGTTTGTATTCTTTCTTTTTCTTTCCTTTCACTTTTCTATTTAAAAAAATGTTTTCTTCTTTCTTTACCATTTTCCCTTTAGTCACCAACATGTCTGGACCCTCGACATCTACAGGAGGATTGTTCAATTTGTAAAGATTTCAGTCCCGGGGCTGTTGCAAAAAGAAAGAATAAACTTATTCTAAAAGTTTTACTGCCATTTTCTTTTGCTGATGCTCTTGCTGGGGCTTGCCCTCCCAAAATTAAGCCTAAGGAGTCCTTATCTAAGTCTCCTAAACCTTCAACATCCTCGATTCCCTCTTCGGAGCTGTCAAGGAGGATGTCAAAATCGAATCCAAAAAGATCTCAGAGCCACTGTCCTTCGATCTGAAGAAGAAGAAGAAATTAGTAGATCCTATGTCCTTGGATCCGATGAAGAAACCTATGGATCTGACTGCTTCAGATCTGATAATCTTTCCTAGGACAAGGTATTCCCCTATATATGATCCAGTGCCTTCCAGAGTTCCCTCCCCTGTTTTGGAAAGGCACCAATCCAAGTCAACTTCCCTTGCCTCATCTTATTAGTTCAGGAGTCTGACCGAGGAATATGTGGACAGAATGATGAGGAAGTTTCTCTCGGTGCAGATTCAGATGGGTGTTTTACCGGCTCCTCCCCCCTCGGGTCAGGAAGCCTATCCACCTACCACACCACCAGTACTTCCTCCTTCTCTGATCCCTCCTTTTGATTCAGAGTTCCTGGATATGAACCTTCCATGTCCATCTGCCTTGGATCCGATGATAACTTTATCTTCGGATCTGAAGCTTACTCTGAGTGCACTGGCTTCGACATCTTCGGATCCAGATGACTCACTGAGGCAAAGCTTCCTTGTCGGGTCCAAGGCATTGGAGTAGACTCTGTGGGTTTCAAAGCCCTCTCTGCACCTTAGTGCTTCAGCACTAGATAGCTCAGCTCCGACTTCCTCCTTGGGGAAATTGCTTTCAGGGTGGAGGGAGACAGCAGTCCAGAAGTCTGCCTTCCTGGGGCTAAGATCTTCCTCCTCTCCAGAGTGGTCTGCCTTCGAGGCAGTGAAGAGAGTATTTTCTCTTCCAACAGGACAGGTGGATCCAAGATGTTTCAGTATTTGATTTGGAGCCACATCATTCTACGCTACAGTGATAGCCAGCTCAAGACCCCCAGACTACCTAGCAGGGTTTCATGATTCCTTCCAACATTTTACTGGAGCATCCCACAGAGGAAGTCTCTAGGAAGAGAAAGTGCAAGAGGAGGCACTTGGACTCTGCAAGAGTCGATCACTGAGGATACTGATTTAGATGAGAGAAAAGTGTCCCCTGGATCACCTCTGGAAGACTTCTCATTTGGAAAAACCTTTGAGAATCTGAAGGAGACAGGTGTCTGGACTTCCAGCAACTCTTCACTGGAGGAATCAGTATTTCTGGAGGCCTTTGGAGCTGGCTCGTCTACATCCTGGGTTACTCCAGCCACCAAGCTAATTGATTTGGTCTCTCAGTGGGCATGGAAGGAGCCTGACACAACTGAGCCAATCCCTAAGCGGCCAGATCCGATTCTGGCTCCACCTGTCGGGAAGGAATTTTGGAGTAAGGGGTGCCTGTGGATGCAATGGTCATGGCAGAGGCCAGCAAGAAGGATCTTGCAAAACAGAGTTCTTCTGTTCATCCTCCTAACAATGAGTCTAGGGTGATGGATAGGTTTGGGAAACATATCTATGCATCAGCAGCCTTAGGTTGCTGAACTATTTGGCACATTCTACTAGGTTACCAAGGGACTCAATGAAGGAGCATTCAGAATCCCTTTCAGGGACCATTACTGCTGAGGCTCAGTCATCTGTGGCTCTCAGTTGGCTACCCTCCAATCCATTTTGAATTCATCCTTGAGGCTTATCTTTCATGCAGCTGAAGGTGTCTCAAGGGCAGTGGGTTCAGGCATATCCATTAGGAGACACTCCTGGATGTGCTTATGTGATTTTGCGGAGCCTTTCAAATCCTCATTCATCAATGCACCCTTTGACAGCAGTTTGTTGTTTGGCCCAAAAGTGAAGGACACATTATCTAGGTGTGAAAAGGACAGAAAGACCCTGTCTGCAGTGGGCATACATTTTTCGGCCCCTCAAACATCCTTTTCTAGAAATCAATGAGGTGGTTGGAAAATGTGGTTCAGGAAGTCCCAGGGTCCTTTCCAGGACACACATGGAGAAAGTTTCTCTGGGGCAAAGTGGGGAACTTTAATGGATGATGCCATCCACATGGTAGAGGATGCTGTGAAACCAAGGATCCAGATATTCTTTCTGTGATAGACCTTATCAGTGCTCCTGAAAGGAGACTCAGCTGTCCCCCTCTGGAGGCAAGCGAGGGTTGACTATTCCTGCACCAGAGAGCCTGGATAGATATAACAAGGGATATTTGGTTGCAGAGGTTTATTTCCAGAGGCTGTTTTATTCCCTTTTCCCTTCCATCCCTTCCACCCCCATCTGTATACAAAATTCCCAATGTTCCACCCTGTCAGAGGAAAGCATTAGTACTCAAAATACAAAAGCTGCTATAAAAAGGATTCATCCAAGAGGTCCCATCAGACCGGATGGAATCCAGAACTTACTCACAATTCTTTTTAGTGCCAAAGAAAACAAGTGACTGGAGACCAATTTTGAATCTCAGCACTTTGAACAAGTTAGTTCAACCTACAAAGTTTGCGATGGCCACAGTTCAGTCCATTCTACCCTGCCTGGGCAAGGATGACTGGATGTGCTTGATAGACTTTCAGGATGCATACTATCATATAAAAACAGATAATGCAAAAGGTATTTATGCTTCTGGCTGGGAGCCAGTCAGTATCATTTCAGAGCACTGCCCTTTGGCGTCACCATAACCCCCCAGGGTGTTTAAAAAATGCATGGCAGTGGTAGCGGCTCACTTGAGTTTGCAGGGATTCTGAGTGTTTCCATATCAGGATGACTGGCTCATCACCCACCAAACCAGGCATCTACTAACAAGAGCAAGAGATCAGGTACTTCAGATTTGTTCTCATCTAGGGATAACTATAAGTTACAAAAAAATCTCAGAACCAACACAAATTTTGGAATTCATAGGAGCAGTCTTCAATACAATATCAGTGACAGCATCTTTTCCTCTGTGAAGAGTTCAGACTATCAGATTCCCGGTCATGAAAATAATTTGCAGCACCAAAACTTCAGCTCACTTGATCCTGCAAGCCTTGGGGTCAGGGTCAGCTGCCATAATCTTAGTTCCTCTAGAAAGATTTCATATGATAAGTTTTTAATGGATGCTAGCAACACAGTGATCAATTATTTACCAGCGCATGTCAGCACAAATAAGAATCACTCAGACATGCAAGAGATACCTGTGATGGTGGATTAAGTCAGATCAGGTTCTACATGGTCGTCCTTACATTCTCCCTCAACTCAAGGCCATAGTGACCACAAATGCTTCCCAGATTTGATGGGGAGGTGCTTCATGGGGATAACAGTCCAATGCACTTGGTCCCCTGATGAGGCCACTTTGCATATGAATGTCCTAGAGATGAGAGCAGTGCTTTTAGCATTGCAAACCTTCCAAGATAGTCTCCCTTTAGGGACAGTTGAGATTCAAACAGACAATATGTCAATGGTTTGGTACATCAGCAAACAAGGAGGAACCAGATCTTACCCCTTACGTCGAGAAGCACTCAGAGTGTGGCGATAGATGATTTCATCCAACCTCTTTCTCATAATAATGCACGTTCTGGGGAAATCCGATGTGATAGCAGACAAATGGAGCAATTCCATTCTTCTACGTCCCAAGTGGTCTCTCAAAAGGAATGTGGCAGAAATGATTTTCTATCAATGGGGCCAGCCTTGCTGCAATCTTTTTTCTTCTCCCCTAAACAACAAACGCAGCACCTACTTTGCCCTAATCCTCCTTCAGGAGGAATCACCGCAGGATGCTGTATTTCATGATTGGTCCCCCCCGGTCTACTTTATGGTTACCTGTCAAGTCCCCTGATCCCAAAATTTCTGCAGAAAGCTGCCAGGTTGAAGAGCAAAGTCATCCTTATTGCACCTTATTGGCCTCTGCATATTCGGTTCCCCCTTCATATGGATTTTAGGTAGCTGTAGATTCTGTTCCAGCAGTTGGGGATAAAATGAAAATTGACAATATTAGATAGAGAAGTTATGTACTCACCATAATATTTCATCTGTGCTGTCCATTTTCATTTTTCCTTAGCTTACTACCCACCACCCCCCCCCCCCAGCTCTTATCACAACAGACTTCTGGGAGAATGAGATATTATAAGGACACCATTGTCCTTAATGTTGAGCTCCAGATATAGTTCCTTCTATAGGATTTATATAGATATGTGTGTGTGTGTATATATATATATATATATATATATATATATATATATATATATACGTACATATGTATATATATATATGTGTGTATATATATATATATATATATATATATATATATATATATATATATATATATATATATACATATACATACATATATATATATATATATATATATATATATATATGGGTCTATGTTATATTTTCAAACTTTCAAAACTTGAATCCCATATGTTCGACAACATATGATCGAAGTTTAAAAGTTTGAATATATACTAAAACAAACAAACAAAAAAAAACTTACCTTAACGGTGCTGCACCCCCCCCCCCACAATCCCCGTACTTAAATATGCAAACTCTGAGATCACACTTCAGTGCAGAAAAGGGAAATTATCCCATTCTGCACCGAACGGCGCCGTTACATTTAACCTTAGAATGCTTGAAATTTCGATCATATGATGTCAACTATATGCCATTCGAAATTTCAAGCGTTCGTGGTTCTAATAGGAACCCCATATATATATATATATATATATATATATATATATATATATATATATATATATATATATATACATATATATACACAGTGGATATAAAAAGTGTACACACCCCTGTTACAATACCAAGTTTTTGTGATATAAAAAAATGACATCACAATAAATCATTTCAAAACATTTCCCACCTTTAATGTGACCTATAGGCTGTATAATTCATTTGAAAAACAAACAAATCTGTAGGGGAAAAAAATAAAAAACGTACAATAAGCTGGTTGCATAAGTGTGCACACCCTTAAACTAATAGTTTGTTGAAGCACCTTTTGATTTAATTACAGTCTTCTTGGGTAGGAGTCTATCAGCATGGCACATCTTGACTTGGCAATATTTGCCCACTCTTCCTTGCAAAAGCGATCCAAATCTTTCAGATTGCGAGGGCATCTCTTGTGCACAGCCCTCTTCAGATCACTCCACAGATTTTCTATTGGATTTAGGTCTTGGCTCTGGCTAGGCCATTCCAAAATTTTAATTTTCTTCTGGTGAAGCCATTCTTTTGTTGATTTAGATGTATGCTTGGCGTCATTGTCATGTTTAAAGGTGAAATGAAATTCCTCTTCATCTTCAGTTTTCTAGCAGACACCTGAAGGTTTTGGACCAAAAGTGAGTGGTATTTGGAACTGTTCATAATTCCCTCCACCTTGACTAAAGCCCCAGTTCCAGCTGAAGAAAAGCAACCCCAAAGCATGATACTGCCACCAACATGCTTCACTGTGGGGATGGTGTTCTTTTGGTGATGCGAAGTGTTGTTTTTGCGCCAAACGTACCTTTTGGAATTGTGGCCAAAAAGTTCAACCTTGGTCTCATCAGACCATAACACATTTTCCCACATGCTTTTGGGAGACTTGATATATCGTTTTGCAAATTTTAGCTGGGCCTGGTTGTTTTTCTGTGTAAGAACAGGCTTCCATCTTGCAACCCTACCCCATAGTCCAGACATATGGAGAATACAGGAGATTGTTGTCACATGTAGTACACAACCAGTACTTGCCAGAAATTCCTGCAGGTCCTTCAGTGTTGCTGTAGGTCTCTTGGCAGCCTCCCTGACCAGTTTTTGTCTTGTCTTTTCATCACTTTTGGAGGGATGTCCAGTTCTTTGCAACGTCACTGTTGTCCCATATTTTCTCTACTTTTTGATGACTATCTTCACTGTGTTCCATGGTATATCCAATGCTATGGAACTTTTTTGTACCTTTCTCCTGACTGATATCTTTTAACAATGAGATCCCTTTGATGGTTTGTAAGCTGTCTGCGAACCATGGCTTTTGCTGTAGCAGGCAACTGAGCAAATGTCAGGAAAATCCTACTACGACAACTAAACTTTATTTGGGGTTAGTCAGTCTCTTTAATTGATGGCAGGTGTGTACTCAAGAAAACTGAATGCTGTAATTAAATCAAAAGGTGCTTCAACAAAGTATTAGTTTAAGGGTGTGCACACTTAAGCAACAAGCTTATTGTACGTTTTTTATTTTTTATATTTTTTCCCCTAACAGATTTGTTTGTTTTTAAATTGAATTGTACAGGTTATAGGTCACATTAAAGGCAGGAAATGTTTTGAAATGATTTATTGTGGTCTCATTTTTTTATATCACAAAAAACTGTCATTTTAACAGGGGTGTATGCACTAAAAAAAAAAGTCCGAAACATCGAACGGAAACTGCGAATGCCTCCATATTAATTAAGCATGTCGAATCTGTTGAGTGAATTCAGCAGATTCGACATTTATGTTAGTGTAGGTGCAAACATACATTAAACTCCAATGCTGCCATTCACGTTTTAGCAGGGGTCAAGTCTCCCTGTGCCCCCTACACCCCCTACAAACTATACCAAAAATAGTTTCACAGCTATAGCAAATAATGTACCAAGTGCTAGGTGCAAGAGAGAGAAATTGTGACTTCCTATAGTACCTTTTGTTGTACTGGTGGTTCCTTCATATTTGATTGCCTAGTGCCTTGCTTATGCTGTTCCACATGCATGTAAGTACCTTTCTTGTGAGGAATCTCCTTGCACCTGCTGCCATCATCTGCACTGTACTTTGCACTAAAGGTGTAACCTGTTTGAATTTCGTCTAAGCTTTAATGACAATATTTACTTTGAGGCCACAAAGGCCACTGATGTCTAAAGCCTTCTGTAAGCCTTATTATTACCTGGTGCTTATGATATTTATATCAAGGGTGCAAAGACACCATAAGTAAGTGCAGTTCTGTTATTGCCTGCCATTCATAGGTATAGAGAATGGTGTCCTTCAGTAGGGTAAATGGTCTGCTGTGTTCACTCCCTTACCTCAAAAGGGGATGCACTGTTAATACATAGGATATCTATGTTGATACTGTTTGACTTGCCCTGAAGCTATCTTCCCCCCACACCACCGAGTCAGACTTGTAACATTCTGCTTGTGGTCAACATGAGCAGCATATTGAATTAAAGGTCAGTAGGCTGTACATATCCCCAAGTGAATGCTGACAGTCACTCAGTTAATATGTATGAACCATGTGACTGTTAGCACTATAGTACACAGTGTTGGGGCCATCCCTGAATCCAGCCCCAAATTTGTACTTTCCAGTACAAAAGTATAACCTTCCCTTAGCTGTCTGCATACAAAGCATCAATGGTTCGATCTTTGTGATGTAGCCGTTATAGCATAATTGTGAGCATCCACACTGAATGCCCACATGAAGTAAACCAATGTGCTAGTTTTCAAATGAGTATTTATAAACACATAGAAAATAGCCTTTTTAATTTATGCATTTTTTACTCGTGATGTTACACTATACCTATTCAATGCTGTCTTTCAACATTACAAGTCACTGCTAGTCTGTTTAGAATGCCTAGCATTTAAACATTACAGTCATTCCCACTATTATGTACCTGCCTATTTCTATATAGTTCATGTTTCTTACATCACAGCTTTCATGCCAGTGACTAAAATTTCAGTTATTAAGAAAGGTGTGCAAAGGAACTATGTTTCCTACATATTTTTAATGTATATCAGCATCCATTCACCAATTTAGTTGGCAGTCATTTAAGTCTACATCTGTTTTGACAATACACTTTGGTCAACAGGTGTGCAAGAATGCACAATCTCCAGGGTTGGGGAATATGCCCTTTCCCCAGCAATGTGCAGTCTCAGACTTAGTATAAATAAATAAATAATTACTAGTGTTTGGGGGGAGCAGACCTCACAAGGGGGCTGCATGTGGGACTTCCTCTCTGTAAAAAACACTCTATTATTGTTGCATGCTCCAAGGCTTTGTCTCAGAACATGTGCAGTGACGTGTCACTTTTTTTTATGTGTACCATTGTTAATGGCATTTATAACCGTAGCAACATAAGAACATACTAGGCAAGTGATCATGGAGACCATAAGATGCCTTGCCCTGTATAACTTTAAGCATCAAAACTTAAAAGTTCTTGCCACTCTTTTCAAGCACCCATCCCCCAAATCGAGCAGGGCAATACATGATAACCCTGGTATAAATTTGTGTCTACATATCCAGTCACTAAGATTTGCCTTAAAAATGCCAAGGTAGTTTTTCTTTGACCTGTAGTGGTGACTTACTCCATAGTCCAGTGAGTCTTGTTTATTTGTTGGTACAGATTTAAGTCCTTTGTGAGGGCGTTTGTAGAGACACTGGTTTTGCAGAGAAGTATTAGATCACATAGGAGTGGGTCTTTCATGGCTTGAAAAGTGAGACACAGGTCACTTTGCAATAATCTGTATGCTACTGAAGAGAGTCATGATAATCTATTAGGGTTGTTGAAGGATTTAAGACCTTTATTTTTCATGGTTAGAAATCTTTGGGATCTTTCCAGTTGAATGATATGCTTGGATTTGTACACAACAAAGGGGGACATGTATTCAGTTATAGGTCTGGTAAAGGGAGAGTTTAGTGGTAGGATGACTTCTTTGGATCTTGAAGATATTCTTTTGGAAATTAACTGGGTCAGATGGATTTCCTGACTGTGACTGACATATGATGATCAAATGAGAGAAAGCTGTCCACAAAAGTACCTAGGTCTGTTATGACCAAATCTCTCTGGAGAGGAGTACCTTTTGTAAGGTATGAGGTACTATGTTGCTCTTTTTTCATTTAGTTTGACACCATTTTTGATACTCCATCTATGTGCATATTCCAACCCTTGCTGGAGGTGTTTTGTATCAGTGGATGAGCAGATAGCAGTGCCTAGCTTGTAATCAACAGCAAACTTGGTCAGCCACACTTCTAGGATATTGACTTGGATGTCTGCAAAATAAGTGCCAAGCAGGAGAGGTCTAAGAACTTATCCCTGTGGCACCCCACTAGTTACAAATGTACATTAAGAGAAAGGAACAAGCAATTTTTTTTTGTGTTTAAATTAAGGCCATATCTTTGGAACCAGTTATTTGTAGTTATGAGACCCTCTTGCAGTATGTTAACATAATTTGGGGAGTCAATGACAGCACCCAACTTACAGTCATCCACAAACTTGGTCAGTCACAGCCCCTTTGACTTTGCCTGACCACCAATAAGTAGATGCCAAACAGTAGGGGTCCCAGAACAGATTTCCTGTGGAACACCACTAGTGACAGGTCTGTTGTCGGAAATGGTGGTGCCTATTTTGACCTTGTGGGTCCTGTCTGTGAGCCAGTTGGCCACCCATCTGATGATATAGAGATTAACACCAAGTTGTGTTAGCTTTTCGTTGATGCTCGAGTGGGAGATTGTGTCAAAGGCCTTGGCCAGGTAAAGGTAAGCTGTATGTACTGACTTTCCCTCATCCAGGGCCTTGGTGACTATCTCAAAGAAGTCAACTAGGTTTAGTAGGCAAGATCTGCCTCTGGCAAATGGGAATTGGGTGGGGTCAAGTGCTTGGAGATTGCCTATGTCCTTGTTTATGAGATCCATAATAATATGCTCCATGGCTTTACAGATCAGACTTGTTAAGCTAATGGGGCAATAGTTTCTCAGGTCAGCAGTGGCACCACCTTTGTGCAAGGAGATGACAATGGCAGTTCTCCACTCTGCTGGAATGCAGCCTGTACTCAGGCTGTGGTTGAATAGGCTGCTCAATGGTGAAGCTAGTTCTTGCTGGAGATGGTGCAGAATACAGCCTGGGATACTGTCAGGTCCCACGGAAGCTGAGTTCTATGCCTTGGATAGGGCCCTTAACACTTGATCTACAGAGATGTGAGATGTGGGACAAGTTTCAGGGATGTCGACTGAGTCTTTGGGGGTGATAAGGGGGTGAAGTTTGCACTGAATCTGTCAGCTAGCAGGTTGGCTAAATCAGCAGGATCAGTGTAAGTGGTACCATTAAGTAGTAATTCAGAACAAACTTGGGGTTTACCATGGAGGTTCCTAACATAACTGAAGAAGGACTTGTGGTTTCCCTTTGTTTCGGAGGCTAGTTTCAACTCATAACTGGCTTTGGAGGTTTTCACTAGTGATCTAATTTGCTTGTTGAGGTGTAGCTGGGAGTTTTTCCACTTTGGAATTTGTTCCTTTTTACCCTTGGACAACAGTTTCTTCCTTTCATTGTAAAGCCTGTTGATAAAAGATGTCCACTAGACACGTTTGTGTTTCCTTGAGGGGCAGGTTTTATTTCTGTTGGGTATGGCTGAGTCCATGCAGTTGTACAGGTGCTTGTATACTGCACTGGCATACTGTTCAGCATAGTTGTCTGCATCCTCCGAGGGTGATGGTGGTAAATAATCTCCCCTGCCATATTTCGAACCCAGGCCCCTGTCAACTACAGCCTACTGCACTAACCCACTAGGCCACACAGTTCTTCTTTCCCTGATTCATCATATACTTTTGTCTTCCCACAAAGCTTTCGCAAGGAAACTTTACAGAAGTAAATGGAAAAGATTTGTTTTGGGAACAGCAGAAACATACTGACCCTTTTTCAGCACCAGTGTATAGTGTCCTTCAGTTTTTAGCAACAATTTTCAATAAAGGAGCGAGCTCCTCAACTATTAGGGTAGAACTAGCTGCCATTTCAAATTTTCACACAGGGATTGAAAACTCTTCCTTGGCTTCATCTAAACTTTGTAAGGCCTTTTTGAAAGGTACCCTTCTTGTGAGACCCCCTTATAAGGATCCAACTCTGCCATGGGACTTAAATTTAGTATTATAGGCCTTAATTCATTCCCCTTTCAAACCAGCAACTAAACATGAACTTAAGGTCTGGTGTTGTCAGTTTTCATTCTTCTCCACCATATGGGTTCGGATCTGATACTTGGAACCCACTTGGCTGTTATTCTTGCTTGTGGCCACCAAAAAACTCTCAAACTCCTTCCCTACCCATAATGCACCACCCCTAACATTCCTCAGATCTTCTTGTTTGCTGCTTTAGAGTTCAGAAGTGGTCGCCTTCAGCTCTCGAGTTTTCTGTGAAAGATAAGTTATTTCTTCTTATATTTTCTTTCTAACTTTAATAAATTACTATTTCAATTTGAATCTAAAGTCGAGTGTATCGACTTTTCTCATTTACTTCTAGAAAAAATTTCCTTCCTTTTACCTTTTGAACTGTTTTAGAACTACTAATGCAGAAAATCTGAAATAGAGTAAAATCCCAAAGTTTTTTTTGTCTTTTATCAGACATTTTTCTCCATTATTGTGACAGTTTATTTTACAGCTTTATTTTGTTTTAGTGTCACTGTTCTATTACTGTTGATATTTCTTTTGTATACTACATTTATTGGAGTTCTTTAAATTCCATTGTTACAGCCTTGGTAATATTGTTTAGGACTGCAGTTCTTATTGTAAGTTTCTGCAGACCGGAAAGAATAAACTGATGTTAAAGGTTTAACTGCCATCTTCTTTTCTCTGAAGCCATTGCTGGGGCTCAACCCCCATACAAAATGTAAAGACCTGTCAAAAGGTCTAGTTTTTCAGCTTCTCTAGTCCTTGCTTCTTCAGAACTGAAAAGAAAGATCAAAAACTGCATCCAAAGCTATGTCTGATCTGACCATACAGTTCTTCAGAACTTGAACAAAAGAAGAAATAAATTAATATTGAAAAGTTTGCTGCTAACTGCCTTTTTCTCAGAACACTGCTGGAGTTCGATATTCAGGGACCCTTCAAAAGGTCCAGGTATTCAAATTCTTTGGCTTCATCTTCATTATAAACCAAAAAAAAAACAGAAAAAGAAGAAATAGAGATTCTTGAAGAGTCTGGATCCCGCCACCTTGGATTCAACATCTCTAAGATTTCCTCCAGATCTTAAATCCTCCTCAGATCTGACAGGTTCGACTCCTATCATTGGATCCTACGTTTTTTCGGATCCGATAGACATCATTTTTATTTTCAGACAATATTTACTAATACAAAGTCCCCTAGGGCTGTTTTCAGATCCTAAGTTCTCCTTGGATCCGACAAGTCTGCTGTTACTTCTGCATTGGATCTTAAGCCTTCGGATCTGACAGACATAAGTCTTATTACAGAGTCATGAATTATTTTGGATCCAAGCTCTCCTGATCCAAAGCATTTTCAGTCTTCTTTGGATCCTAAGCTTTCGGATCTGACAGACAGAAGTTTGATCCAGTGAAACTAGGAAGTTTCTCAAATCCAAAACCCCTAGGTTCCTCTTTGGATCCTAATTTCTCCTTGAATCCGACAGATGTTGGTTGTTACTTCTACATTAAATCCTAAGTCTTGGCTCCAACAGACAGAAGTCTTATTCCAGAGAATTTGAAAGATTTCTAATCCAAACTCTTCCGATCCAAAGCCTTTAAAACCTCCTTCCGATCCTAAGCCTTTGGCTCTGACAGCCGAATTTTAACTCCAGAGAAAAAATAGAAAGACTTTGAATCCAAAGCTCAAGAGCTTCTTTGGGCCCTAAGTCCTCCTCGGATCTCATAGGCTTGCTTTTACTTTTTCATTGGATCTTAATCCTTCGGATCTGACACAGATTTTATTCCAAAGACGTTGAAAGATTTTTCATCCAAACTCTCAGGATGCAAAACCTTTAGAACCTCCTTCAGATCCTAAATTCTACTCAGATCTGACGGGCTTGGTTCCTGCGGTGATTAGTTCCTTTCCTTGCAATTTTTTCTTCTCGCTCAGGTTTTTTTTTTTTTCAGGATGTGGATAAGATGATGGGAAATTTTCTGCATCACAAATCCAGACTGGGATCTTACCAATTCCACCCTCTCATGGATTTGTGAATGCATCTGCTAAGTGTAATTTGCCCCTTTTCCTACCTGTCCAGTGGTACCCCCAAGAGTTTTGGAATCAGATAAAAGAAAACTACTCTCATTCACTTTTTAGATATTCCTGACTGTTTCTTTTTAGATATCCTTGGATCAGAGTGGGTCTGGAACACCCAATCTAAGAGTTTTTTTGGTTCAGTCCCGACCTTTTTCATTCCTTCCTTGAATGCTCTGGTTCTGAATGACGGGGAGATTTTTTCCCCAGTTACATCACGTTTCTCTTACATTGTACCCAGGACCTATTTTTGGATCCTATCCACTTGTACCACCTACACAGCCATTTAATCCTAAAGTACTTTTTAAGAGGCTACAAACAGATTTGGGTAAAAGACTAATTTGCTTTCTAGAACCAAAATTGCTGACGCTCATACTCAGTAGTCTCTCTCTTGGGCAACCCTACGGATGATATCCTATTTGTCCATGAGTTTTATGTTGCGTACTGCAGAAGGAGTCTCTGGGGCTGTGGGTTCAGGCATTTCAATCAGGAACATGCTTCGATGAGCCTCTGTGATTTTGTGCTGTCTTTTAAGTCATCTTTCATCAGTGCTACCTTTGACAGCTCTCTTTGGTTTGACTCCACAGGTAAGGCTATAAAGACCCTATCATCCATCGGTGGCCCTTTTTCTGTCCCTTCAGTGGATTTATCCCCATAATCAATCAGGAGGTCTAGGTATTTGTTACAGAAAGTCTCAGGGTCCCGTATAGGACACACGCAAAGATAGTTCACCTGAAGGCACAGGAGGGGACAATAATAGCTGAAAACTCCACAGTGGCAGAGGACTTCCGCAATTCTGAGTGTCTAGAGATAGTTCTTTTGTTAGAGCCTGTCAGCGCTCCTGAAAGGAGACTGCAGTGCCCTCTTTTGCAGACATTCGCGAATCTGTTATCTCTGCACTAGGAAGCATGGCTAATCATAACAAAGGACGCTTCCTCACAGAGAATCTTTTGCTGAGATTATATCATTCCTTTTTTCCCTTCCACTCCCATTACTCAAGAAACAGCTTAGAGTCAACCGAAAGTTCCCTCTTAACCAATAGAATCCGTAACTGACCCAAGATTCTTCTAGTGCCTAAATAAAGTAGGATACTGGTTATCGATTTTACGTCTCAGTGTGTTGAACAATTCTGTTCAACACACTAAGTCCTAATTAGTCTTGGTTCAGTCCAATTTTTCCCTTTGAGCAGGACACCTGGATGAGATTGATTGACCTTTAGGATTAGTACTATCACATACAATGTATAGATGAGCCAGGAAGTAGTTACAATTTAGGCTGGGAGCCAGTCATTACCAGTTCAGAGTTCAGCCTTTTGGCCTAACCACAGCTCCAAGGGAGTTCACGAAGTCTATCACAGTACTTGCATCTCACTTAACTTTGCAAGGATCCCGCATGTTTCCATTTTGGGCCGATGGGCTTGTTACTGCTCCAACAAAGCTTTTTCTGGTGCATATTTGGGATTAAGTGTGGTAGGCTTGCCCACAATTTGGGATCTCCATCAATAAGAACAAGTCACAATTCTATCCGGCCTACACGTTAGAGTTCATAGGAACAGTTTTTCAAGAAGGTGTCTATCCTAGCATATCTACCCCTTTATAGAGTACAAACAATAGCTCAGAAAATATTTGGTAGTACCAGAATATTAGCGGAATTGATTCTGTAAGTTCTGGGGTCAATATCAATGGCAATAGTCCTACTTCCTTACCAAGAATCGATGCTATGAACACAATGATAAACTCTCTCTCAACCTAAAGATAACAATAATTCAGTTAAGCAAAGGTTATCTTTCTTGGTGGATGCAATCAAAACGACTGTGCTAGCCTGTCTTTTCTTTTTTCTTCACCCAAGGCCACAGTGACCATGGATGCTTTCCACATTGGATGGAATGGACAGTTCCTGGGAATACAGTCCAGGGCATTTGGTCCCCTGAGGAGGCCAACTTACATATACTGAAGGTATGCCAATGGGTGATTTTCTTCCAACTGCTTTGTAATTGTAGCCCATTTTCCGAAGAAGTTCAACATGATAGCTGTCAACTTGAGCAGGTCCATCTTACTTTCCTCATGGCTTATGTCTCAGCAACAAAGTGACAGACACAGTTTATTTATTTATTCATGCATTCACTTATCATAAGGATAATTTTTCATTCTGTGTCCAGATTTCATTCTGTGCTCTCCATTATGTTGAAGAATAAGCCATCCTCACTGTATCTTACTGACCTCGTCTAAGATGGTTCCCCTTCCTTTGACCTCTTTTTTCTGTACTTATCTTTGATTTTAGATCTGTCTGTAGAACCTTCTGTCTCACCTGACAGGCATGATTCATCCACACATCTCCAGCCTAATACTGACTGCATGTTTTTTTTTCATCATATCGATAGCCAGGCAACCTATGCTTTCTTTTTCACTTGTCTGTTCCATTCTGTTACTTTCCCATAACAACTCTACACGAGGAATCTCTACAGAAAATTATGGAGAAGATTTTTTTTCTTTGTTGAGTAGAACAGTATCAGGTAGAACCTTTCACAGCTCCGATGCATTCTGTCTGTGAATTTCTTGCAAGTTTATTTTAAGAGGGTGCTAGTTTATCGAATGTCTAACTTCTGCTCACAACCTTTCTCAAATATCTATGTAAATTTTCAGAATTCTTCTCTGGCTTCCCCTGAACTTTGCAAAGCATTTTTTAATGGTTTCCTTCTAATAAGACCTCCTTATAAAGATCTCATACCACCATGGATATACAGATGGTACGGTGAAATTTGACACAGTCTTCTTTTCATACTATAGCCAAATGTAATCTAAAATGTTTTACCTGGAGCACTATATTCTTAGTTACATTTACTTATGTTGGATAATGTCAGAACTTTAAGCATTATATTCTAAGTCCCCATCTTGTTTTTCCACATGGATAGGGACACTTCACATACCAATGATTCCTCCCTACTGAGGGCAGTGTCAGAATCCAGCATTAACCAACCAGCTTAAGCTGCCATTATTTTTCCCAGACTTTTCAAATAAAGGAGAGTATATGCAGTGCTTACTAGATGTTTATAGATAATGGCATTTCTACCTGCACAGAACTAACAACATGGAAAGACAGATCAATTCTTGGCTTCCTTGACACATCACAAAATGGGCAAATTGTTCACAAATGTAACTATAACCAAGCAGTTTACAGATTATATTTTGTTTGTCTCCACTAAATTGAATTTCCCCCTAACAAACCAATACAGGCTCTTTCAACTACACCTATGAACAGTTCCAATATATTCCAGTCTAGACTACGCATGGAGTCCAGTTATGGGACAACTACTTGGTCAAATCCTAATACCTTTATCATTCATTACAAATTGTAGTCTGTCTCGAGAGAACGAAAGTTGTTTGCCTCAACCGTACTCAGGAATATCCTCCATTAAAATCTGCCCAGGAATTTAGATAGCTGGGGACTCTGTCCCATATGTTGAGGAAGAATGAAAACTGACAACATCAGATAAAGAAGTTATGTACTTACCATAATGTTCCATTTGTGTTGTACATTTTTATTCTTCCTCAACTTCTCACCCTCCATCCCCCTTCATTTATCATAATAAGAAATTAAATTCTTGGGGCACCACATGTCCCATGTGCTGAACTCTAATTATGACAATTCTTTATGGTCTTCATGTCAAGCTGCATGCAAGATCTGAGGGATGTTAGGGGTGGTGCATTATGGGTAGGGAAGGAGCTTGAGAGTTTGTTTTTGGCCACTAACTGGAATAATGGCCGAGTCGGATCTGAGTATCGGATCCGAATCCATACGTTGAGGAAGAATGAAAATAGACAACACAGATGCAATGCTATGGTAAGTACATAACTTCTTTTTTTTTACCTGGAAAACTATAATTTTTGGTAGCCATCACCTCTGCTAGAAGATTGTCAGAACTTCAAGCACTGTCCTCTAAACTTCCTTACTTAATATTTCATAGGAGTAGGGTAGTTTACAAACCAATCCTTTTTCCTTCCTTCCTAAGGTGGTGTCAGAATCAAACATCAATCAGTCTATTAATTTGCCAGTTTTCTTTCCAAATTTTGCAAACAAAGATGAATATATGTTACGTTTACTGGATGTTCATTGGAAATTATGTTTTTACTTACATAGAATGAAAAATGTATAATAAATTGAAGGTGAAGACTTCGGAGCCACAAAAATACAAAATGTATTGAGCCCTTTCATCCTACAATAACCGAATTTCCTCAGAATAGTAAAAAACATTCCCTCTTAACCTTAAGTACACATATGAGTCAAGTAATAAACCAATAAAACAGTGAATCAATTACACAATTAAACAATTAAGTAACAATTAAATTAAAATCTAAAAACTCTAATGGCATATCCACCATATAAAGACATATAGTCACTTGAATACATATATTTGCAACAAAGGTTCAACAGCAACAAATAAAGAATAAAAAACAATAACTACACCGGTATGTTACTTTATACCGCATTAAAAACCCTTACTAAAAATATTGTTGTAACAAACTTTGACATATTCAACCTAGGCTTATTTGACCCTTTATAGGAATTCAATTGCCCTTACTTTTAACACACTAGATAAGGAAATTGCCTCATTCAGTCCAGGGTATTGAGTGGCATTCACCCTAAGCTGCTGCTTTAACTCCAGAAACTCCAAATAATCCTCAGTCGGTCCACCCCTTTATCCTAGGTTTACCTGGTCAATAACAAACTTAAACTTATGCCCTGGGCTGTCCAGTATATGTTCACACAAAGCATTTCTAATATCTTTTTTATCAATGTAGTAATTGTGTTGGTCAATTCATTTCCTAAGGCTTAACTTCATCTTCCCTATTTAGAAAGCAGGACAATCACCGCATTAGGCCAGGTAAACCACCACCTTACTTCCACAATAAAATTTACACCATAGTTTCACTTCTCCCAATCCCGCTACCATAAGGCTAGATGCTTCAAGGATAAAGGGGCATTGTGCACAATGACCACATTTGGACATCATCCATACTCTTTCTTCTTTTTTAATACTTTCCAATAGTGTCTTAATACAGATATCCTTTTTGTAAACGATCAGAGGTTTAGGCCCAGTGGTGTCCAAATAATCCAGGTCTACCCTAAAGATATTCCAATGGGATTCCACTATAGCCCTTACCTCGTGGAAGGTGGTGTTAAAGGTGACTACAAATGCCTTATTAAACACCTGTGGGGGTGTATACCCTGTTCTTGGGTTATTCATAGTGCCATTACCCTTCCCAAGTAGCAGGACAAAATACCCCATATTCCTCTTTTCCTTCACTTCATTAACAGTGTTCAATAAAAAATCCCCAGAGTATCCCCTCACCTTAAACATGTTGATCAATTTGTCAGTCTCGTTCTCAAACTCCAAATCCTGAGTCACCATCCTAGCCAGTGTCACACATTGCCCTTTTACTAGGGCTTTTTTTTTGGTGCTCAGCGTGCATACTCCCAAAATGCAAAAATGAGTTTGAGTATGTTGGTTTATGATAAATAGTTGACTCAAAACCCCTGTCCTTCTTGTTGATACAGATAGTAAGGTCAAAAACGTTAGCTACACTACCCTGAATATCCATTGTAAATCTTAAAAAAACTCAGTGGTAGAGTGAAGATAGTCATAAAATTCTTGTAACATCTCCTCACTGTCCTTCCATAAAAAGATCATATCATCTAAAAGCATCTGTATAACACCCATGACCATTGGTAGCTTGAGTTGACAACATAGTTCAACTCTCAAAAAGAAAGTACAGCATTGGTAAACACTGGGGCACATACTGCCCCCATTACCACTCCTTTCTGCTGTCTAAACAGTTGGTTCTCAACAATAAGGTAGTTATTTTCCAATGTCATAGTCATGAAAACCCTCAGGGTACAGTATCTGCCATATTCTTATCTATACCCCCATAAAAAGACAAATACTCGTAAAACCAGTCAACACTAATGTCATGGGGGATAACAGAATACAGATCCTTTATATACACAGTAACTATAATTAAATTTTCATAAAATAAGTAATCAGAAATTTTTGCTAAAAAATCCCAAGAATCCTTGAGAATAAATGGATTACCAGCAAAGATGCCCTTAGTACAATTGCCAATATATTTAGCCACATAAATGTCATAGAAGTCTTGACATCAACAATTGGACGCATTGGTGGGTCAGTGAGGTTTTTGTGGACTTTGGGGATACCAAAAATTGTGTGGGATTTTTGGTTTCTGGACTGTGACAAAGTTAAACACCTCACTAATCTCTTGGTTAAGTAACAACTCCTCTAGCATAAGGTCAATGTATCTGTAGGTTATGTTTAACTGGTTCACTGAAACCTGTTTGTATACATTGGTGTAAAGTAAATTCAATATTCCAGTCACATAGTCGATCATGTACATAACTATAAGTCCCCCACCCTTATCCGTTTTCATCATTCTTATATGCTTATTTTTAGAAATACTGCATAGTATGGCCTTTATCTCCTTATTAAGGTTAAAGCGCCCTGCTAAGCTGGCAGGTGACCTCAAAAACGTCCTGATATCCTTCTCACAGAGCTTCTCAAAAAGTGAAACAATGAGGTGAGATGGGGGGTTGAATACACTAGTTTTTTTATTACCCATAATACAAGACCCCTGCTGTGGAGCATTCTTAAAATGAATGTGCAGTTGAGCTTCCTCAAATAAAGTTTAAATTGAATAAGGAGCTCTTCAACCCTAGCTTTATTGGTGGACACAAAAGTAAGCCCTCTTTCAAATAAATTCACCCAGGAAACGTCAACCTCTGCTGTACTAAGATTAAAAATTTTGAAATCGCATTTGCTGTTAACAGTAGAGCAGTTCATAATGAAACCCTCACCAATTAATATACATCCTGCCTCTCCCTTTCCCTCTCCCCCTCCCTGTGGGAGGGTCGAGGGAAAGGCTGCCAGTGGTCCTCTTCGCTCTGGTTGTTCACATTCCTCCCCCTCCAAATAAGACAGTTTCCTTGTCTAGTGTGTTAAAATTAAGGGCAGTTGAATTCCTGTAAAGGGTCAAGTAAGCCTAGGTTGAATATGTCAAGGTTTGTTACAATAATATTTTTAGTAAGGGTTTTTAATGTGGTATATAATAATATACTGGTGTGGTTATTGTTTTTTGTTCTTTATTTGTTGCTGTTACAACCTTTGTTGCAAATATATGTATTCAAGTGACTATATGTCTTTATATGGTGGATATGCCTTTAGAGTTTTTAGGTTTTAATTTAATTGTACTTAATTGTTTAATTGTGTAATTGATTCACTGTTTTATTGGTTTATTACTTGATTGATATGTGTACTTAAGGTTAAGAGAGGATGTTTTTTACTATTCTGTCAGTGCTCAATAAATTTTGTATTCTTGTGGCTCTGAAGTCTTCACTTTCAATTTATCATTGGTTTGTGTTCTTGTTTAGAATGAAAAACTTCAGAAAAACAGATCAATTGTTTATCTCCTTTGCGGATTTCAAAATAGGTAAGCCGGTCACAAAGTTAACCTTAACTAGATGGCTGACCGATTATATATCCTTTGTGTACAACAAATTAGGCCTTTCCTTACCAACCCATTGAGAGCCTATTCAACCAGGTCCATGGCAATATCATCAATATTTTTATCCATGGCTTCTGTGGACAATATATGTGCAGCTGCTACTTAGGCTAATCCTGTTACCTTTATTACTAATTAGTTACAAATTGGATCTGGTTTCAAGGGGAAGAGCAGCATTCAGCTCAACTGTGCTCAGGAATATCCTTCCTTAGAGTCCTGGGGACTCTGTCCCAGTTGTTGAGCAATGAATGAAAATGGACATCAGATAAAAAAGTTATGTACTCACCATAACATTCCATCTGTTCTGTCCATTTTCTTTCTTCCTCAACACTGCTCCCAACAACCCCCTACCTTTGAACTAATGATTTCTAGAAGAAAAAGACCTTGTAAGGGAACCACTGTTCCTTATGTTGAGCTCCAGGTATGGATTCCAGGGTGCTAATATGTCTTTTGATATTATAAGTCAACAAACACGATCTGAGGTATGTTAAGGGACAGAGCATTATGGGTTAGTGATGAGTTTGAGAGCTTTCAAGTGGCCACTAGCTGAAAATAACGGCCGAGTCAAATCTGAGGGTCGGACCCGAACCCAGTTGTTGAGGAAGAATAAAAACAGACAACATAGATGGAACGTTATGGTAATTACATAACTTTTTTTTTTTTACACTCCACCAATCATGTAGCAGATTCAATTTAAAATATTTTTAAAACTTTAAAACACAATTAAACATCCTTGCATGGATTATTTACTGAAAATAATAATATCCCTAATACAATAAATCATAATTCATTCCATCACCCTTTTAAAATACTAGCAATAGGTGTATGCTCATTTAACCAAGGAAGTACTGCTGCTTTTAATCTCAATTACCAAATAACATATGTTTCCTCAATCAAATCATTCCAGGACCGACCCTTATGGTCTTTCTCCATTTTTTCAATTACAAGAACTTCAACTTATTGCACTCAGTACATTCATGGCTATGTTTAGATAATGCATTAGTGAAGTCACCTTTTATTATGTCATATAAATGTTCATAAATGCATTTACATAATCTCCTAGTAGTCTTGCCAATGTAAAAACAGCTACAGGTTTGGCATACAGACAGCTATATAAAATCTGTTGTTCCATGCTTTAAATAACCATTGACTAACAACTGAACTTCACTATTTAGTATGGTACCGTTTTCACTATTGTATAAGTAAGCGCACTGATTACTTGTGCCACAACGGAAAGGTCCCAGTGTTTTATGTCTTAACATTTTGTTACCCTTTTCCTTTCTCCAACATACATTTTAAATTACATACCCTTTTAAAAATGTACTTGGAGTTGTCATCTACTTGTCTAAGAACCTCTTCCCCACAAATCAAAGGCCGATTCTTATGTAAGATGTTAATAACTACCTCACTGTCCAGACTACATGTCAAGATCATGGTTTTAGTGAACCTCATACCTCATTCTAACCACATTAGCTCTGTCTGCTACTGTAAGAATTTTGTAGAATGA
This sequence comes from Protopterus annectens, assembly GCF_019279795.1. Taxonomy (NCBI): domain Eukaryota; kingdom Metazoa; phylum Chordata; order Ceratodontiformes; family Protopteridae; genus Protopterus; species Protopterus annectens. Next base: position 368,129,425 of record NC_056746.1, on the reverse strand, counting down.
GCCCATCTCCAAGTTTGCAAGTGCAGATAGCCTTCACATTTCCCAGTATCTGATCAAATTCATCATCACCTGTGCTTCTGTTTTGGTGCAGGTTTTCTCTTGACCATGTGCCATCACTTACATTCCACCAAGTAGCATCATCTGATCACACTGCACAGCAGGTGTCTTCCTTAATCAGGTATCTTTTGCTGTTGCTATAGAGGAACATGGCCAGACATTTGTATTATCCTCTCATACTCTACTGTACTCCATCTGCTGCTTTCACAAACTTGGATATTCACTTCAACAGCTCCTCATTTCATGGGTACAGCATAACGTAAATTCCAGGTAACCTTACACCTGTTACGTCATACTCTGCCATCTCCCACCTCTTCTACCTCCCTCACAACATCACACATGACAACATTCCACCCATGTATGATTTACTTGATAGCCGTTCTCTTATCTCATTTAATAGGACATAACCTCTTCCGCCATGTCATAATGGTCTGATGGTCTGTGCTGTCAAAAGCCTGGCTCGTGTCTAGGAAGATTACTTTGACCTCCAACGCTGTGTCAGTTGCTATTTATTAGTCCCTAAACTACAAGACATTTGTACATGTGTCATTATAAGCATGTTGCCCATTGTCCACAGAGCCTTTCCTAAGCTGTGTTTATTGACCTGAAGAATTTTTTTCATAATTTTTTTTACTTAACAGACAAAATGACCTGCAGCATGTTGTGTTCAGCTTTCTTCAGTCCCATTATACAAGTGTTCAGCTTTATTCAGTCCACTTACACACGTTCAGCTTTATTCAGTCCCCTTATAGACTTGGATCAGTAGTCTGTTTCCCACTTCTGTAGGAATTACCAGCTACAAAACATAATTGGAGAAAAAAAAAAGAAACAAGGATGGGGTGAGGTAACAATTCATCTCCTTTTAGCTGACTGTTAGAAATGTTATTAATACCATTAATCAATTAAAGGCCCCTGCTAAGGTGAAACTACCTCCTGGACTTCTCACTAAACAAAAAGTTCCTGAGAAGGTGCCTATAATCTATATCCTGTCGTTTGTTTTTACCAGCTCTAACAATCACTGCATTTACACTGGCTTTTAAATATTGTTTGCTTCTTATGGAACATGTTTCTACCACCCTTTGAGTTTAGTACAAAGCCAATCTCTTTTTTTTTCACTTACTTTCATCTTTATTGACTGTTTTATGTATCTGCATGTTTAGCTGTAATCTTTGCTGATGCCTGACTGAAACTTGAGCTTTTCATATATCCTGATTTTTCTCTGGGTACTGAATATAAAGGCACAGATGAGGTCTGGGCAGTGTCCAGTTTAGGGTATGGGGTTGAATCTTTTTCTTTGCAGATGATGTTGCCCTATTAGTCTTCAGTGACTGAACTCTAGCATGTCCTGGAGTGGTTGACGTTTGAATGTGAAGCAGACAGGATAAAAATCTGCAACGCCACATCAGAGGTAATTTTTTCATGGATTAGAGTCAATTCATGTTCTGTAGTCCTATCTCGCCCTTCATTCTTACATATGGGTTCGGAGCTGATCCTCGGCTCTGACTCGGCCTTTTTGCAAGCCCAAAGTCTTCTAGTTGGCTCATGGCTAGGTAGGTATCCCATGGTGCACCAGTATAATCCCCAGATCTTGTTTGCTGCGTCGACGAGTTCAGATGTGCTTCTTGGCCGTGGCTAAGTTTAACACATTTTGCTACTTTTAGGTATTTACAGCTTCTTTTTCGATGTATATAGACTTTGCTAGTGTTGTTTTCTATTGTTAGAGTAGTTTAGTCAACTGCAGTACCTTTTTCCCCTATTTAGTGAATTATTGTTGAGAACTATCTCAGAGACTTCCCATACTCTGGAACAAACTACCTATCTATATCAAACAAAGCTCCTCATTAGCACTCTTCAAAAAAAATCTTGATGATTGGATGGGAGATAGGAAATTCACCCCGGGGATCACTTCTGTAGCTCTGCTTGACAGGGGCACCGGAAAATAATTTTCTTGGGTGTAAAAAGCCAGTGTACCATTTGGCTGGGCTTATATAGGCCCTAGGGCCAGTAGCCTAGTACCTACCTATGAACTTATGAACTGGTTGGCTGTTGGCCATTGGCCTTGTGTCAGTTTTGTTTCTTTTACTGGGCCTTTTGCCCCTAGTTGTTTTTTACTGTGCTAGTCTAGTTTAGACAATTGGTAGTTTATCAGTTTGATTATTAGTGCTTAAGGCGCGCTGTGCGCTCATTTTAACTTTCTGTGTGCAGTGTTCTTTAGAGCGTGTTATTAGCTTAGCTATTTAGTGTTTCTTAGTGTGCGGTATTATTAGCTTAGTTAGATATTTTTGAGTAATCAGCCAAGTTATTTGTCAGATTTTCACCTTAGCTGACAAGGATTCCTGATTTTCCAACCCTTCTTGATTCCAAGGTATAGTTTTGTATAGAGGCCTCTACCTTGTGTGTGTGTGTGTCAGTATATTTGCGAATTCAGACCTTTCTATCCTCCTTTCTAGGTCTGTTTGAGTTAGAGGACCTAGGTTTCTTCCTTTCTTTTTCTAACCAGGGCTAGGCCCGTTTGAGTTAGAGGACCTAGTCCTTGTGGTTGTGTAATTGTTAGTGCGGTAAGGGCTAGCCCCGTTTAAGTTAGAGGACCTAGTCCTCTCTGGGTGTTTGGCTTGTGTCAGTTCTTCAGTGCTATGTCTAAGGAGGCAAAAGATCATAAACCCTTGGGGTTTAAGAAATGTGTCAAATGTTCGCAGAAGATGTATATTACTGATTGCCACAGTAACTGTGTGTATTGCCTTGAAGCCATCTATTTACAAGAAACATGCTTGTTTTGTCATTCTTTCAGTGCCAGGGTTTTACATGAAAGGAAGAATAAACTAATATTAAAAGGTCTCCTTAAGCCTTCCTTTGAGGAAGACTTGGCCAGTTCGTCTTCCTCTTCTAAATCGCATGGATCTAAGAAAGAAAAGGCTAAACCTTCCAAGAGGCATTCCCCGGCTCCAACTGGTGCCTGGGAACCGCCTCCTAAAATGTCGAAACCAGACAAGTCTTCTCCCTCTTCGGCTCCACTGATTTCGGAACTGATCGAGGATGTAGCTAGTATGGCTACAGTGTCGGCCCCAGGCAGTTTGGAGCCGACCACTGATAGCAGACATCAGAGCCGGTCTAGAGATCCCTTCCTGGTCTCCCCAACGTTAAGGTCCCCTATCTTACAGAGGTCTAGATCTCCCACACTGTCTTCCAGATCTTCCAGGAACCTATCGGATGAAGATGTGGAGAGAGTAGTGCTGAGACTCCTGAAGTCATCTGCCTTACCCAAAATGCTGTTGGCTCCGACCCAGTCAGTTCCAGAACCACTTGAGTCCATTTCCCCTTCTGTGGTTCCTCCTCCGAGCCATGCTGGCCTTTCGGAGCCAGAGTGCTTGGTACCGCTGGTTGTAGAACCTTCGGTTCCAGCTCCCCCTGAGGCTGTCTCGGAGCCGACACCTTCAATGCCGTCCGTGGTTTCTAGCAGCCAAAGCTCCCCAGTCGGCCCTGACAGGGACGCCTGGAACCGGACCTCTTCGGTTCTGAGTCTCCCTCTCGGTGCATTGGCTAGGGTGAGCTCGGACCCCACATCTATCTCAGAGTCGATGGCTCTGGAGCCGATGGCATCATCCATCTCCTCAGAACTGGGGAGGTCTTCGTAGCCAGAGAGGTTGGCCTTCAAGATGATGAGTGTGCTGTCCCGATCATCAGCTCCACCCAGGGGTACCGACACTCTTCCCCCTTGGGCACTGACTTCCGTCTCAGCACCTACTCCCTCTCTGGACAGCAGAGACCCGCTGCCTCAAGAGCCCCCGGCTGGTGGCACCCACTCTTCCGAGGCCTCCTCAGAATACCCTTCTGAGGAGCCCTATCGGAAGAGGACATGCAAGAGGAAGCATGTAGACTCCCAGGATGAGTCTCTTACCTCCGACATCAACCTCGAGGAGTCAGAAGGGTCCCCCAAGTCATCCTCTGATGATGCCCCCTTTGTGGACATCTTAGAGATCCTTAAGCAGAGGTGTGGCTGGCCCACCATTACCCCTTCTGATGAGGAGTCAGTGTACCTGAAGGCTTTCGAGTCTCAACATTCAGCCTCTTGGGTGTCTCCACCTTTTGACGAACTGTTGGAGCTTGTTAGTTGAAAGGTGTGGGAGACTCCTGATACTGTAGAGCCAGTCCCCAGGAGACCTAATCAATTTTTGTCAGCCCCCAAGGAGAAGGAATTTTTATCTAAGGGTGTTCCCGTAAATGCCATGGTGGTGGCGGCGGCCACTAAGAAGGAATTAGCGGAGACGTCTTCATCTGTCCATCCACCGAACAAGGAGTCTCAAACGATGGACAGGTATGAAAAGCGTATCTTTTCATCAGCGGCATTCACTCTCAGATTGCTGAACTACCTAACACACTTTACAAGGCTTCAGAGAGATCTCCTTAAGGAGTTAGGAGGGACTCTACAAGGTACATTTACTGAAGGAGTCCCTGATAAGGTGTCTGCTCAGTTGTCCACCTTGAATTCCATTGTTAACTTGTCCATGAGGCTGATTTCTTATGCAGCCGATGGAACAAGCAGGGCAGCGGGTTCAGGAGTTTCCCGTAGGAGGCACTCCTGGATGCACTTGTGTAATTTTGTGGAGCCATTCAAGTCTACCTTTACCTTTGATGGTTCTTCCTTGTTTGGACCTAAGGTAAAAGACACACTCACCAGGTGCGAGCAAGAAGGGAAAACACTCTCTGCCATGAGAGTACGTTTTACCGTCCCCTCTAGACCATATCCCAAGGGTCAGAGAGGTGGTAAAATGGGGTTCAAGAAGTCCCAGAGATTTTTCCAGGATGCACATGGTGACAACTCCTTCAGAGGCAGAGGAGGAGGAGCAAATGGTAGACGTCGCCCTAGAGGAGGGGTGAGCTACAAAACCAGGGAGGCCTCGATTCATTTCGAGGTTGACCCTATCAGCGCTCCCATGTGGGGCCCAACTGTGCTTCTCTGGAGCCGGTCAGGGGTCGCAATTCTTTGTATCCGGAAGCTTGGCTAAATATCATCCGGGACAGATGGGTACAAAGAATTATCACCAGAGGTTACTCCATACCCTTTTTTCTTCCACCTCATATTCCCAAGAGGATCCCGGATGTTCCACCCAATCACAGGGATCAAGCAAATGTAGAAGTGAACAAGTTGCTCACAAACAGAGTCATCCAAACCATCCCTGCAGACCAAGAAGGATTCGGAACTTAATCCAGATTCTTTTTAGTGCCAAAACGTAAAGGGGACTGGAGGTCCATCTTGGACCTCAGCAAACTAAACGAATCCGTAAAGAAGAACAAGTTCCAGATGGTGACACTGCAGTCTATACTCCCTCTGTTAGGGAAAGACACTTAGATGTGCTCAATAGACCTCCAAGACGCGTACTACCATATAAAAATAGACAGAGCATCGAGGAGCCATCTACGCTTCCGTTTGGGAGCCAGTCACTACCAGTTTCGTGCTCTGCCCTTTGGTCTCACCACAGCCCCCAGGGTGTTCACCAAGTGTATGGCAGTAGTGACAGCTCACCTGAGACATCTAGGATTCCAAGTGTTTCTGTATCTGGAAGACTGGCTCCTGACCACCTCCACCAGGCATCTACTTCTTCAAACCAGAGACGCCACAATCCAACTTTGTGCCCAATTGGAATTACTATAAATTGGGAAAAGTCTGCCTTATCACCCTCTCAATTTGTGAATTTTATAGGTGCAGAAATAGACTCAGTAGCCATGTTGGCTCATCTTCCAGCAGAAAGAGCACACAGTCTCGTACAACAAATTCACCATCTTTTCCCCCTCCGAAAAGTCAAGGCAAAGACAGTGCTGAAACTTCAAAGGACCGTGGCCTCCACCATATTACTAGTGCCTCTAGCCAGACTACACATGTGGATTCTTCAATGGCTTCTATCATCCCTGTGTTCCTCCCAACAACTGCCTCTATACCACCACATTCTGTTAACAGAGTCTTGCAAGAAGGACATCCATTGGTGGATTCAACCCAACCAGCTAACGACAGGCCCTCCATTCCTTCCTCGCCAACCCATTGCTACTGTGACCATGGATGCCTCACAGTTGGGGGGGGGGGACTATCTAGGCAGGACTGTCCAAGGCACATGGCAAGATCACAAGGCCCACCTGCATATCAGTGTCCTAGAGATGAGGGCAGTGCTCCTGGCATTGCAAGCACTCCATGACCTTCTGTCTGTTGGGACGATAGCAATACAATCAGACTACATGTTGCTAGTATGGTATCTCAGCAAACAGGTCAGAACCAGATCATTCCCACTCTGTCAAGGGGCTATTCATGGTTGGAAATGGGCAATATCTTCCCTAGCAGAACAGATTTTCCGTAGATGGGGACAGCCTTGCTGTGATATTTTTGCCAGCCTGATCAACTCCAAATGCAGCAGCTATTTCTCCCTTATCCCCCCTCTGGGGGAGTCAGCAAGAGATGCACTTGTTCACAATTGGCTCCTCTGTCTCCTTTATGCTTTCCCACCCTTTCCTCTCATATCCAAGGTGATTCAGAAAGCGAAACTGTTGGGAAGCAAATTGATCCTCATCACTCCTTACTGGCCTCATCAGGTTTGGTTCCCCTTCCTCAGGCCTCACCTATTAGATGACCCATGGACTCTGGACCCAGTGCCAGATCTATTGACGCACATGTCAGGCTCTCTTCATCCCAGCCTCCACACCCTCATTTTGACAGCTTGGCTGCTCCAGTTCCTTCTCTAGTCAGGCTTCATGATTTCTCACCCTCTGTGACTCACATTCTTACATCTTCTAATAAACCCTCCACTAGAAAGTTATACACCAGCAAATGGAGAAGGTTTTCTATCTGGGCTGAGGAAAGGAATGTTGACCCTTATACTGCATCTATTCTGATGGTACTGGAATTCTTGTTTGAACTTTTTCACCAGGGTTCTGCTGCTGCCACAATTAGGGTTCAGCTGGCAGCAATATCATATTTTTCATTTGGGTCAACATGAGTCCAATCTGATGTCACACAGATTGTGTAAGACCTTCCTTAAAGGTGCCACTTTGTTGAGACCTCCCTTTCAGGAACTGGTTGCTTCATGGGATTTGAACTTCGTTCCATCCAAATTAACGTTTCCACCCTTTGAGCCAGCTCATTCGTCTCCTTTGAAATTTCTGTCTTGGAAGACTTTGTTTCTAGCGGCAATCACATCTGCTAGACGAGTTTCAGAGTTACAAGCACTGTCTGTCAAGCCCCCTTATTTGATTTTCCACAAAGGCAGAGTATCTGTTTGTACTAACCCATCCTGTGTTCCCAAGGTGTGCTATAATAACAACTTGAACCAAACTATAGAGCTTTCGGTGTTCTTCCCTAATCATTCCAATGCAGCAGAATACAGATTCCATCAGTTGGATGTTCGCAGACAATTATGGTTTTATCTACACCGGACCAAGGAATTCAGGAAGTCAGACCAATTGTTTGTTTCCTTTTCCGACTCCAGATTAGGTCTCCTGGTTTCCAAAGTGACCCTTTTGAATTGGATCTCCAGCTGTATATCCTACATTTATTCTTCCGATGGTAAGCCTTTACCATTCAAAATTAAGGCTCCTTCTACGAGATCTCAGTCTACTTCTGCAGCCTTTCAAGCCAGGGTTCCAATTGATAATATTTGTGCAGTAGCAACATGGGCTACCCCTCGCACATTTATTGCTCATTACAAATTGGATTTGACCTGTAGGGGTAGAGCCTCTTTTGGTTCCACGGTACTCAGGAGTATTTTTCCATGAGCCACCCAAGAATAAGGTGCTAGGGACACTGTCCCATATGTAAGAATGAAGGCGAGATAGGATGACAGAACATAAAGAAGTTATGTACTCACCATAACGTTCCATGTTTGTAGTCCATCTCATCCTTCATTCTTATGAACCCACCCTCCTACCCCCTTCCTGGAAGGATCTGGAGACAGAATATTTTTTCTTAACAAGTGGAAACCTTTTATTATTGTTCTTTCTCTCTCTAGTTAGCAGCAAACAAGATCTGGGGATTATACTGGTGCACCATGGGATACCAATCTAGCCACGAGCCAACTAGAAGACTTTGAGCTTGCAAAAAGGCCGAGTCGGAGCCGATCCCATATGTAAGAATGAAGGGCGAGATGAACTACAAGCATGGAATGTTATGGTGAGTACATAACTTCTTTTTCTGTACATACATGGAAGGAGCAGCAATCTCAGTAGAAAGAATTTAAGTATCTTGGAGGCTGTTCTTAACTGAATGCAAGAGAAACTCGGGGGATTGTCCAGTGCATGCCTGGTACACTGTCAGTACCTCAGGCATTGTACTGGACTGTGATAGTGAAGCAGTAACTAAACAGCAGGCTGTCGGCTGGAGATTTCAGATTACTGCTTAGTCAGTTTCCCCTCTTTCACCTATAGTCACAAGCTTTGGGTTATAACTGGAAGGATAAGATTGTAAATACCAGTGACAAAAATGGAGATCCTTCATGGAGTATCTGGGCTCATTGTCCAGGACAAAGTGAGGAGCTCAGCAATCCAGCAGAATCTTGGCAGTATAGCAAACATTCTGTAAGGCTGGGAGGGATTAGTTGAGGTGGTCTGGCCACCAAAGTCACAGCAATGGGGGGGGGGGGGTGATGGGAAAGACTGATCCCACTGCTCCAATGCAAGTTTTTAGGGAGCACAGTTGTCACAGTAGAAGAGGTGCTGCTCAGTCCCTGCAAGCAGTATCAATAATTATTTCAGCAGCAGTGATCAAGATTGTAGCTGCTTAATTGACAATCAGTCAGTATAATTTGCTACAGTTTAATAAAGGTGTTTGACACCATTTTACGTAGCTTGAAGAACTTTTTTAAGTATGAATGACAGTCAGTGAAGTGCAGCAATGCATGTGTAATAACTTCTGGCTTAACATTTTTTTATCCTCAACTCTGACCAGACTATGTTTGGTCCTCAACTTTGAGAGGACATTTTTTTGAGTCTCAACTTCAGACTGGGAAACATTAAATGACAGCATTGCCAAGGGCACCAGATGATCTTGCCACAGCTCTGTTGGGTACCTCCCATGAGAAGTGTATCAACCATGGACTACTGGGAGGAGGCCCTGCGGAAAACTCAGGACATTACGGCCAGATATCTCACAACTTGCATGGAGATACCCAGGGATCCAATGAGATAAGATAGAGACTGCTGCTGCAATGTTGAAGTCTAGTCTACTGTACTCAGCCTGCTACCATCATGACTCTCACCAGAACAAGTGCTTAAGATAATGGATGGGGAGGTTTTTCCAGCTTAACACTTTCTATTATCAGTTTTTATTCTTATAAAACACCATGTTCCATGATGCAGAGGAATGAAGCCCTGATTACTGACCAGATGATCTGAGATTGACTAGTGACCTGGGTGCTGGAGAAACTGACTGGAAGGAGTGGCAGTGGGCAGCCAAAACTAGATGGCCCATCATGGGGGGTATGGGCATACCCACTACTTTCCTGATGCCCAGTGGGAAACAGGTGGTAAAGTAAAGATCACATTAACTAAGGCACATGCTGCTTTGGTCTGCCAAGCACAGCAGTGCTGAATCATGCACATGTCACTGGGCTGGCAATGCAGGGTGCACATCAGGCCACCAAGACAGGGAACTAAAGGACCAAATATAATAAAACCTCTGTCTCTTCTAGTGTCCTCAGATTCTGGTAGGGAGGAGAGATCAAATGAGCCATCAGGAGGTCGGGGGGTTGATGGGTAAGTGAAGATGAAGGATAAAAAGACCTTGAGAAAAAAATGTTTATCCAATGCCTTTTTTGCCATTCATTCCATTTATTACATGACATAAACTTTGCTACAAATTTTGCTGTCTAGCTGTCCAGTTTATTCTTAAGAAGCTTTGAACATTGTTCAGATTCGCTTTATATGTAGTTTATCCCACCACACCTGTTGACCATCAGCCCCTCAGTTTCCCCGGCAATGGGAGTCCTCTCCATGAGGGTGAAAGCTGACTGGAAAAGCCCATTATACAAGGAGTCATGGATATGGCCTGTACTCGTATCTGCATCTGCCAGCAATTTCTCAAAGGTCCTAATGCCACCTCTGATGGCTGAAATGAACACCTGCATAACAGTTAAGAGCCTATAATGTATTCCCTCTTGTCTAGCTCTTCCAGCATCTGTAACACCTATTCATATGTGTATTATATGGGTCATAGTATGTACAGTGTTCAAAATGTTTGCTGGGAAAAATATCTTTCTTCCAGGTTTCTGGCTCTAAAATCATAGTGCTTCTAGTCAAAGTACTTCCTGATAAAAGCTGTTTCTCTAGCTATGTCTTTTGGTTACTTCTTACCATCATGGATTATGCATTTTAAACAGTTTTGATCTCCACCTATGGGGGAGAGGCTAAGATCTGTAGTGCAGACCCAGAGCTTAGGTAATGTTTCCTCTCATTTCAAGGACTTTGCATTCACTGCCCTCACCACAAAGTGTTTTTTTGGGGAACAAAATCAGGGGAGGTCTTCATTTTTTTCATATCAGTGAAGAGGCAAGAATCAGAGTAGTTTTAGCTGTCAAAGATAGATTAGGTATTGTCCTTTGATTTGTTTTGGTGAATATGAATATCAAAAGCTGGAGCGAGAGAATGTCTTTGTGTGTGTGTACAAAGCACTTTTCCTTTCTACGAAAGTGAACTACAGCCATGGCAATTTAAAGAGGATATCACTCTATCTCAGACTCAGCACATTCCTTGCAGACAAACTAGTATCTCCTTCCACTCTATTTGACTAGCATTTTTTTAAAAACAAGAAACACTTTATTAAATTATCATGTATGACATAGGCAATGTTACATTTATATAAATCAAAGTAAACCATAGCAACACAATCTCAATTGCAAACATTATACATTCCAAACCGTACCAGCACAACTGCAGCTGCAAACATTATACATCACTTTTAATATAGCCAGTCATTGTTAGTCACCATTACATAGCTTATTCAAAATCTGCCTTCTTTTAAACCTAGTTCCTCCTCTGCATGTGTTGATACCACATTCTCCATTTTATCCTATGTAATTTGCTACTACCCTTTTCTAAAGATCCCAGCTCCAGTTGTTTTATCTCTGTTACTATCTTCACTACTTATGAAAGTTGGTTTAGACTTTGATGTCCATTTTCTAGTAACTGCCAACTCATTACACAACCAAAAAATATGTTCCCAGTTACCTCATTCTTCTCCATCACATCTCCAACATTTACTGTCTACCTGAGGAAAAATTCTTTGGAGTCTGCCAACATTTACTGCCTACCTGAGGAAAGATTCTTTGGAGTCTGCTTGGGGTTTAAAAATACCTATGTAAACACTTCCATATTCTAGATTATGTTGCATATTTGAGAGATATACATATATCTCCAATTGTTTCTTTGTGAATTGCTTATACAGTCTCTCTTCCTAATCCTTCCTAACCTCCTCTGCTTGATTCTTATAGTTATCATGCAATATTTTATATGCTCTAGTAATTGTTCCTTTCCTAATGGCAGCTTCTGTTCTAGATTCTACTAAAAACTCTACCAGTGCTGGTCTTTTAGGACCCCCCCCCACACACACACACACATTTCTTTCTTTTTGCCTATACCCAGATATCAATCCTTGATGTGGAAGGCAATCCCTAACCTGCAGTCCAAATAAGTCCTTGATGTCTTCCCATTCTATTACCTTTCCGTCTCTAGTTATTTGCTCCCAATACCTTGGTTCCTTTGCCAGTTTTCTCCAATATATTCCCGCCCCCTCTTGCCTATTGTCTGTATCCCTTATTGCAGTCATCCCTATAGGTAGAATCTCCTTTCTCCATTCCTGTGTTGGCTTAGTTCTTAAAAGACCTTCTGCTACTTTATGAATATAATATTCTGTATGATTATTCTTCTCCGTAAAGGTCTGCATCCAAAGTCCCAGTCTGTCCCTGTTACTTGAGCTTCCCCCCTGTTTCATCACCATCTCTTTCCACATTGAATTATAGTTTTCTGCTTCTGTTATATATAGGAGCCTTAACTGTGTTATTCTGAAATACCCCTTCAACTCCGGTAATCCCAATCCACCCTATTCTATTGGAAGAATAAGCTTATCCCGTTTGACTCTTTGACTTACTGTTTTCCCCTCCCAGATAAAATCCTTCAGTTCTTTATTAATTGCTATCCACAACTTCTCTAGTTGATAAGAATGCGCCTGACCTGTATATAAGACTAAAGAGACTAAAACCATTTTAACTGCTTGTATCTTACTATCAATATCTACATAACAGAGCTTCCATTTTCGCAGTTTTTGTATTATCTTTTGGTTAGTCTCTTCCTACATATCCATAGCTGCCATACTGGTATCATTTTTAATCCATACTCCTGAATACGTCATTTTATCATGTCCCCATGAGTATGGATATTGCTAAATGAGTTTGTATGTGGGTACATAATTTACCTCTATTGCTTTTGTTTTAGCTTCATTAGTTTTGTATCCTGAAAAGGTTGAAACTGTCTCAATATGTTCCACAGCACTGTAATGTCCCTTTCTGGTTTTGTCAGATATAAAATAATGTTATCTGCAAATAGAGCCAGCTTTTCTTGACTACCATACCAATTATATCCTTGAATTTCTAAGTCCCTTATTTTCTTTGTAAATGGTTCTAAATATAATGCAAATAAAAAGCAGAGAGAGGGCACCCCTGCCTGGTTCCTCTGCTCAAGCAGAGATTATCAGAGAGGATCCCACCTACTTTAAGTTTTGCCTCCAATCCTTCATACAGTATATCTTGCTAATCAACCTAATAATTTTATCAGGAAATGCAAATGCCTTCATTTTGTTCTGCTCATAAAATCCCAGCTCACTCTGCCAGATGGTTTCTCTGCATCAAGACCCACCAGTAACAGTGGTATTTTCTTATATTATTCTTCCCTCTGGATCATCACTGCTTTATGTTGTCAAATGTTTGCCTCCCCTCCACAAGACCACACTGATCCATATCTCTCAATTTTGGCATCACGTTTGCCATTCTTTTAGCCATTGTAGACATAAGTGCTGTACAATCATGATTTAGTATTGAAATGGGTCTGTATGAAGCTGGATCTGATAGATCTTTACCCTCTTTAAGTATTACAGCTACCACCACTTTCTTCCAGGATGTTGATACTTCTCCTCCTCTTAAAATACCGTTAAACAAAATCTTCCAGATCTGTATAATTTTTTTCCCTTCCTAGCTTACACACAGGAATATCATCTGTTCCTGGGGATTTTCCTGTAGATTGGTTATACATCACCATTTTTATCTCATCTCCTCCTATCCTGTTTGTAATTGAGCATCCTTTCCCTCTAACCTTGGCATATTTAGTTCTTCCATAAACATTTCCATTTGTACCTTTTCTTGATTTCCATATTTCTCTGCTTTATACAGACTTTCATAGAGTTTCTGAAATATTTCTAATGCTTCTACAGGTGCCCTTGTTATCTTACTTGTTATAGGCTCCCAAAACTTGGTGACAACCCTTTCTACTTTCTTTTGCCTGAGTCATTGTGCTAAAAGTTTTTTGTGCTGTAGAGTTATTATAAAAAAAAAGTTGGTTAACAGCAATCTTTCTAAACTCATGCATATTATTGCAGTAATCACTTATTTCCTATTTAGCATTCTGCAGTTGCTCCTCTTCTTGTTCTGTGAGATTCCCCATATTTTGCAATACTTCAATATTTGTCAGTCCCTCTGAATAAGTCTTGTTACTTCTTTAACCATATCTCCCTTTCTTTTATTTCTACCCTGTTTTTAAATTCCACTTTAATTTTATCCCACTCCCTAGCTACATTTTCAGACGAAGTATCTACTTCTGTAATAGATCCTGAGTAATTTTCACTACCCATTCCTTAAATTCCTCTCTTTTCAACAGATAAGTGGGAGAGCACCAGTGTCTCATTTTTATTTCATTACCCTGTGTTTTTATTTTAGTTATTATTGCTGCATGATCTGGAACAATTATTGGGTGCAGATTAAGACCTTCAATTTAATGTACATGCTCTTGTGAAATGTAAATTCTGTCTAGTCTAGCCCAGTTTTTGTATCTTGGGGAATAGTATGTAAATTCAGTAAGAATTCCTAGTACTGAAATCACATCTCCAGTTTCATAAATTTCTTTAAAAATATACCCTCCTTTGTTATATTTTCCCTTCTGGGCCCCTCAGATACATCTTCAGTGCTGCAAATCAAATTCCAGTCCTGACCAATAGGTAATATTCCTTGCTGAAAGCTGATTACTTCTCCCAGAATTATCTTAAGCTCCATTATAGCAGTTTTTGGTGGAATAAATGCATGTTAGTGTGATCCTCCTCCTCCCTTGCCAGTAGCCCCTTACTACTACAAATCTACCAGTACTGTATTTTTTCCCCTTCTGTTACTATTGGAGCCCCAGATGCAATTAATATAAGTACTCCTCTCTTCATTTGCCCCAGGTATTCTGCTGAATAACCATCTTGAAAACATTTCTTTATCAAATTCACATGTTCAGTTCTTTCCAAGTGTGTCTCCTGTACCATAGTTATTTGCACTCTACATTCTTTTTGTATTTATCTATGAGACCATAAACATTTAAGACATAACAGAAAGAATCATATTCTTGAGGGATTATTATTCCCACCTTTACGTATAACAGCTTTTTTTGTTAAATGTCTAGTTCCAGCTTTTGTGTTACATGCATGCACTGTTTGGCATGTTAATCTTCTATACGGTTGTTTTTTTTTTTTTTTTGTCATCTCCATTTGAGCCTATGTCACATCTTGCAGAAATTCTGTTTTATTAAAACCCTCAAAAAAATACAAACACACACACACACACACACACACACACACACACACACACACACACACACTCAATACCCCCCATAAAACCTACTAACTTAATAATAACACACAAAACTATGTGTTTCTTCAAATATTGACGTTTTACTGTCCTAATAGGAACAAAAGTTCCAAACTGAAGCCACACACACACAGATTTGAGCTAAACAGAAAGAAGATTTATCCATGCTAAGACGTGTAGTAGAGCCTCTGATTCTGTTAAGTGCTGTCTGGTTTTGCCTTATCTTTATGCCTCTCCCAGCTGGGAAAACACTTGAATGCTTTCAGAAAACATTTTCTCCAAGCTATTTCTTTATCAGATTGTCTGCTAGTGACATGAGAACCAGCTACAGGACTGTTTACTAGAAAAAAGACCTTGTAATATTCAATATTCTTTTTCATTTACTTGCTTTCTGTTAAAACGTGTTACTGTGGAAAGCTATTGGCCTTAACCCAGTCCTTCCCCTATGCAGGAATGAGAAATATCACACACATTTTTCTTTTGCCATGCTCTCTTAACCAGAGCTCTCTTTTTTATATATACATTGCAGTGCCTATATTTTTTAAAACTGAACAAGAAAAAAGAGAGAAGAGAGAAAGAAACAAAAAGAATAAACAGAAGCACCTATTTACATTAGTATCCCCGTTACACTTAAAATTAACTGAAAAAATACTTTATAACATGCAAAGAAAATCATGCACCACTTAAATAATACTGTTAAAAAATTTTACTTTACTTACAGTTAATTCTCTCCCTTCTCTTCTCCTCTCCTGAGTATTTTTCAAACATTAATGACATAATGTAAGGCATATGCTTTAGAGTCCCTTGCAAGTTTAAGAAAGTTCAAAAGAGTCCAATATTCCCATATTTTCTTCTTCTGTCCTGTTTCACAAATTATTGCTTTGTAGTCCCACATTTGTTGATTTCCAAGTTCCTGATTTTAGTCTCCAAATGTTAATTACATGAAGTAGGACATATGCTTTAGTGTCCCCTACAAGTTTAACAGTCCAAGAAAGTTCAATATTTCCAGATTTTCTTGTTCTATCCTGTTCATCTCCATTTCTCAAATCCTGTCTCTTCTTCATCTCCAGTACACTCTTGATTCTTCTAGTCAGCACCTGTGCTTTTTTCCCTCTCTCAAGCATTTTCTGTTGAAACACTGGGAAAGTTTTCACTGGCACAGTCTCTCTGTGGTCTTTTTTTTACCAGAAGAACAAGAAGCAGAATCTCCTTCTGTTTCACAGCCCACTTTTTGTTGGTCAAACTTTTGTATTTCTTCCTTAGCATGTACTTTATCAAAAAATGTTTTTGGTCCTCCAGGGAAAAATATTTTGAAGATAGTTGGGTAGAGCAGTTTGAATCTCATGCCTGCTTCTCGGCGTTCCGTATATAATGGAATAAATGTATTTCTCTTCTGCCTGGTGTACAATTATTAGTCATTTTCCACAAATTCTGCTGTCTGTCTTTGTCCTTCTGCCACATTTCTGTCAGAATCAACTCCTGCTGGTAAGATTGCATTTTTACTATTAAAGGTCTAGGTTGCTTTCTCATAGCCAGGTTTGGAACATACACATGATATTCCCATTCAATTAACATTTTCTGTTGTGGAACATCAGTCCAGTTGCTTATTTCTGCTTTCATGAAATTAATATAGTCTGTTCCTTCCAGCTTCTCAGGTAGAGCAGAAAATATCAGGTTTTCTGTACATGCTCTGTCCTCTAATTCTGTTATTTTTTGAAACGTCTCTTCTTGTGCAGTTTCATATTCAGCCATCCTTTTCTTCATTTTAACCTCTGTGTTTTGCAGTTATATCATCTTATCTGAGGATCTGTTTAAAGCTTCTTCCATTTTTTCAGCCTTTTATTCTTTGAGTTGATATACTCCATCAGTGTTTCATTTATTTTAGTCAGGACGGTATGCAATTGTTTTATACTTTTTTCAAGGTTACTGGAAGTCATGTCTGGAGCTTCCACTTCTTTTTGCTGCACAGCTACAGTACTTCTCCCAGTAAGTATTTTTTCATCACCTTTTGTAGCTGATTTTCCTTCAGGCCTTCTGTATTTCTTTTTTCCTGGCATCAAGGCAATGCACTTACTAAGCAGTTACTGAAATTTACTCAGAAATCCAGGTCCACTGGCTTTCTCTGCTAAATTTCTGTTTTCACACTGCGGAAGCTAGAATTAAGCTGTTACTCAATGTGCAACCATCTTGGAAGTGCATTATTTAACTAGCACTGACCGTTTTCAAGGTTCTAGCCTCTGTTTTTCAGTTGCCCTGAAATCTCTGAAGGGCTTAGCACCCACACCATTGATATTCCCCAGCTCTGCTTGAACTCTCAGCAGTCTGGAGGTGCCCCTATGCTTTGGGAGCTGGTCAGGTGTTATATCCTATGCAAGATATAATCCATATAGCTACTGTATCACTGATCATTTGAACATCTAGTGTTATGGTAAGTTTAATTTTGCAACTATACTTTAATGTGTGGTACCCTGAGTGAATGACAGGCTATCTAATTCCATTTTGGCTAACATGTTACCTGTTAATAAAGTAGCCTTGACAATACACAGTTCTGTGTTAAAGGATGTGGTAATCTTGTACATATACACACACAAAACCTCACCCATGAGAATTCTGTTCAAAGCCCTGAAATATCTGAATCCTTTACTCCCCCAATTATCGCTAAAGATAATTTACTAAAAGTGCTAACCAAGACTAAAAATACTTCCTGTATGGGTCCTGACAAAATACCTGGTTAATTGTGTTGAACATTCACTTACAGACACACTACTCAAATTTTTAATCTACGTTTATCTACTGATTTGGCCCTTACTCGTTGGTGCTGTGCAGTGGTGATGCCACCCAGTAAGGGTGACCGTACAACTGACTTGGGTAATTGCAGACCTTTCAGCCTTGCAAGTCTTATCAGCAAAACCATGGAACATATTATAAATGACCTCATAAACTGTGTTGTCAAGAATCTTGTTTAGACTTGACAGCAAATAGTTTTACTTTGTGAAGGGTCAGTCCTGTGTGTTTAATCTGGTAAATTTTATTGAAATGGTTATGGAAACTGTGGGTGATGACCATGCAATACATGAGGCATATCTTGACTTGGCCAAGGCCTTCACCACCATTCTCCAAGCTGGCATCATGCAAAAGCTAAATACCTTAGCTTTTATATGATGCCAGCTTAGCGAATGGAAAAGCTAAATACTGTAAAAATTGCTCATATGTAGCAACATGGATAGTAGACTGGCCGAAAGACAGAACCCACACAGAGCGAGTTGCAGATGACTGATCAGAAAATATGAAAGTGTCTACTGGTTTTCCTCAGGGCTCAGTGCTGAGAACTCATTTTTTGATATTTACTTCTCAGATTTCCAAGGTGAGAGTCAAGACCTCTGCTAACAAAGTTTGCAGATGACTACAAACTGGGAGGTTGTTGTTAAGTCAACCTGTGATAACCAAACCCTCCAGAATGAACTCTTCCTAATAAATTATTTGTGTACTAAAAATGAGCTCATGTTAAATGCTAAAAAGTGTAGTACTATCACTTTTGATAGACAACCCCTCCCATCATTATACTGTATAAATAAGTCACCACTACAAAATGAAAATGTAGTCAGAGACTTAAGTACTTGGGTGGATAGCTCCCTCTCTTTTGACCATAATATCATTTTATTTAGCCATGTTAATTGTGAAAGAAATATCAAAGTCTAAAGAGGTATTCACTCCCCAGTACTCTGAATTGATCAGGCCAATTATCAAGGTCAGTGCCCCCTTTGGGATGCATCTCACTAAACATTATCAGATAATTAGACATACTGCAAGTGTTATTGTAAATGCTTTATGTTATTTATTGTTTATATGTTGAGCATTTTCCTAACCAAAAATATCATAGAGCTAAAGACCCTGAGCTATAAAGAGAGGCTGGAATCTCTCTCCCTTTCTTCAGTGCCTTATAGACTTTTGAAGGGAGACCACACTGTTAGGTACCCAATCATTTTGGACCTCCTGTTTTCTCTGCTAGACCAGTATCTCCACCAGTACTATAAACAGGGTCTTAAATCTTCACCAACTTGTAAGTAAAACAGGGTGGATGGACTGTTTTATAACCCAGTGCTTCCCAAATCTCTAGAATAAATGTCCCTTGCATGTTAAGCAGTGTAATTCACTTGATTGGATGGGTATCCACAACCTTACTGAGGGATTCACTGGTGTGACCATTCTGGCGAAAGGGAATGTATTGGCCAGGCATGGATGGTCGTAAGACTTGGGATATCTATGAATCTATGAAAAAGATGCTCAAATACATAGATGCACATACACTAAACAGGACTGAACACAAATTGTTCCTAGAAATGTCCTTTGCAGTCAAACTCAAACAAACAGTCTAATTCATTCAGTAATGAGTTGCATGAGTATATAATAGTGCATTCATTTCACATCTTATCCTGTGAGTACTAAATTGTCTTGCAAGGCTTAGTAGTTATTTAATAGTTTTATTTGTTTCCTTTTATTAACTGGGATAATCCGACAGATGTAGAAGCTCCTTTTTGTCAGAGTCCTGGGAAGAAAAGTTCCACATACAAATTAATTTATCATTTGTAGGCATTGTTTACATACATCTACATCATATTAATTCAGCTCACATTTCACTGGAAAGTGTAGGTATGTGGATGTTTAGCAGTGAAGTGATCTACATCCAAAACAGCACAGAGATACCTGCGGCCTGAAGCGCTATGTCTGTAGCATGGATTAAATTCTTTCTGCTTTATACTCACTGTGCTAAGCAGGAAACTATCTAGTGGAACTCAGTTGTTTTTTGTTAGGTTGAGTATCGTTTTTCTTTTTATTTGTCTTACATGCAATCTGAACATTGTTTATGGAGCTAGTTTGGATGCAAGTAGCATCTACAGTTTGACTCTTCTCTGCAATTTAAGTTGCTGGCAGATTATACATGTGCAGTTTATATTCAGGTTGGTGTATACATGCCTTTGCCCCCACAAAAACATACACATTGTACAAGAATATAGTTGAGTGTATTTATTTAAAACACACTTGAAGTACAGAATTGTATTGTCTTATGGAGCTCTCTACATTACTACTACATGCCATGTTCGTTTTATGCATAAGGTGAAATAAAAAGTTGCAATAGACTGTTGTTGTCTCCTTAATTGCTTTCTGCTTAAGCCTGCTGCCTGCTAGGACCACTGGATCCCATGACAATGAAATAATAAAGTAATTATAGAAAAAATGAACGAATGAATTAATTAAGAAAGATTAATGAAGATAATTTTGTCGCTGCAGCTTTAATGTGCTTTGGTGTTACTGAAGTATCATTAAAGTACAGGGATTAACAGAGTGTATAATTTCTTTCCATGCAGGGATCCCACGTGACTCGTTGGCCTGGATTTTATATCCTGCAGTGGAAAATGCATATGCCTTCCTCCTCTTCTGCATCCAGCCTGCCTCGTGTAGATGATGTCCTTGCATCACTACAGGTCTCCTCTCACAAATGCAAAGTCATGTACTACACGGAAGTGCTTGCCTCAGAGGAGTTTAGGTTTGTGGTCTCTCGAGGTGTGATTGTCATTTTAGTATTTATTTATCATTTGTTGTACACAAATTATTTGCTAGCACAAACCATTGGGTCTTCTTCCTATTCTGATTAGTACTGCTTAATTACTTTTGAGTGTTTGTTGTTTTTTTTTGGGGGGGGGGTTGTTGTTGTTTTGGGTCATTCTTACATCTGTTGATATATTTGGTGTAGCCTTAACCAAGTCATTGTCATTCCATCCACTCTGTGATCTTCCTTCCATTACTGCAAAGACTGTCTTCACTAATGGTTGCTTCCTATTTTTCAGTGCCCTCTCAGTAAAAAAGTGCTTTATATCGCATTTGCTTGAACTCATTTTGGTTGTGTTTGGAGCTAGTCTGATTATTAAATTTTGTCCATTTTTATTTTCTCAAGTGAGATACATATAACTTTTTAGCGTGCTCATTCTTGTCCATTGCGTGTCATGCTTGTGACTTTTGCAATTTCTTCACATGCCCAGGTTTGTTGCTGTTCCATCTTATTCTGTGTTATGCCTGTGTTGTAGTACTGTAGTGTTCTACTGTGGCATCATGGGTCCTGACCTGCTAATTCACAGTTTATTTATTTATTTATCTGTAGTTAACTGGGTTAGTCCACTGGGCTGGTGGCCCATTTTCATTGGAGACCCGAGGAGAAAAGCTCCACACAAAAGTAACAGTAACAATACAGTAATGAAAACAACAACAAAGTTTACATTACAAGCAATATGAATTTGTATACATAACTACATGCATTCATGCCATCAATGAATAAAGGTACTTAACAAAACATACAGTCATGTCGTAGTGGGAATAATTAACAAAGCATAAAATTCAGCAAAAAACAGTAGCTAAAAAGTAGAAGAGGTGGAAATTTGTAGTAAAAGTGAAGATATGCAAATAGGGCATCAGAAAAAAAAGCTTTTGTACATCTTTAATGACTAAAACCGAGTTGGTAGAGAGGAAGAAAATTGAGTAATAAATAGAAGGGTTGAGATCAAGGGGTGAGGAGGAAAGTTTAGGGGCATCAAGAGAGTGAAAGAAAGCAGGGTATGAGAAGAGCAACAGGGGGAAGGGGGAGAAGTAGAGCAGATAAGGAAGAGAAAGAAGAGATGTAAAGTACAGAATGTCTCAGTGGCAGAGCTGAGGGACTACATTACTAGTATTTATGAAAGTTATTAAAGTAAGGAGAGGAAAATTGTTATGGTCTAACAATTAGATGAAGTATGTGTTATGTTTGGTGGTGACAGGTGCAGGAGGGAGAGCTAGCAAGGTCATTCTTCAGTTCTATTTAAAAATGAAATGACAATTGAATAGAGCATATATCATTTGGGGGGGGGGTGTTCCAGGTTTGCGATATAGAGTTATAAAGTAATCTGCCTCATCTGCATGAGAGCTATAATTTTTTTTGCAATGAATATTGTCTACTGAGATTTCAGAATGATATTCCAGTTATTAGTACCACAGTAGAGAAACATTTGCACAATTCAGATGAAGCACTGTGAACAGAAGCCACAAGTTTACACCTTACTGGAAGCAAGTATTTTTTTTTAATGCAGCACTTTGGATTTGTGGTAGATGTGATTGATTTATTTCCTGTAAAGACTGCAGTCAAAGCAGTTGTGGCAGCTCCATTTCCTAAATATGCTACTAAGTAAAAAGTATACTTAGGTTTATTTAATTATTGTAAATATGCTGTTAAATTCAAAGCATACTTGGGATTATTCAATTACTGTAACAAGATCTCACCAAACCAGGCAGCCTCATGAAACCCATTAACTCTTTTGTTATACAAGGATGTACAATGGACATGGGGAAAAAAGGTAAAGGAATTTCAAATTGCTAAACATTTGCTACAGTCTGCTGATGTACTTATTCATTATTTACCTGACAGAGCTCATTCTTTCCTGTGTTTCCTTACATTATAGTGCAACAGCTCAGCTTTCATGAAGAATTCTTGCCTGTAGTTAGAACCTACTTGGTTTTACATCTCAAATGCTAACACCAGCTAAGAAAAAATATTCACAAATGAGCAAGAAAAATTTAGCATTATTTTTAAGTTAGAATCCACAGTTCATAAACAGGATAAATATTTCTGTGATCGAGCTTTTTTTACATATTTATATTTATAAGTATATATATATATATATATATATATATATATATATATATATATATATGTATGTATATATCTTTGCATATATATATATATATATATATATATATATATATATATATATATATATATATATATTTATGGGTCCCCTTCAGAATTTCTAATCTTAAAATATGATCGAAGACCATATGTTCGAAGTTTTAAAACTTAAAAATTCTGAATGGGGATCAGCATTCAGCGCAGACTGGGAGATTTCCCTTGTCCTCGCTGTAGTGCAATCTCGGAGTTGGTATATTTAAGTTGTGGGGGGGTGTGAGGTGCAGGGGGGCTTGCCCCCCTGCTATACACAGTTTATTTTTTGTTGTTTGTCTTTTGCAGGTCAGCTGCACATTTTCGAGCATTCAAATTTTTGATCATGTGAAGTAGACCCATATATATATATATATATATATATATATATATATATATATGTATATATTGAAAGAACATCTCATTGAACACCCTCAGCTGTGTCACAATTGATTGGAGGCAGAGGGTGTCAAGACTGGCAGTTATGTTACTCTATGAAATTACAGTACAATGGGGATTAAGAATATGCCCTTTCCTTGCTGTGCACAGTCTTAGAATTAGTATCCTATTTCATCCATCCCTCTAGTCCAACTGATGGCTACTGAGACACTTGTCAAATCCATTCTGGCCTTTCACTAGTGTTCCTAGCCTTGAACTCCTTCCAATTTGTTCTCCTCATCCTTTTGTGTGCTAAGTAACTATCTCCTGATGTCATTTACTGCCATCTTGATCAGACGAGTTCTGCACTGCAACTGTGATCCTTCTTATACTAATATTTCTTAACCTTTACTAAAACATTTTAATTAGATGTTGCTCTTTATAGTCTTCTCCCTCTCGTTTTTTTTTCATATATATATATATATATATATATATATATATATATATATATATATATATATATTTATGTTATGTATGTATATATGTATGTATTCGTGGGTCCCGGTAACTTTGTCGATGGTACTTTGGTCATTACGAATTCATCGAACCCTAAACACCGAAATGCCACAACAGCGAACGGCCAAACCCGCAAATTTTTTCCTTGGGAAAAGATGT
Source organism: Protopterus annectens (assembly GCF_019279795.1). NCBI lineage: Eukaryota > Metazoa > Chordata > Ceratodontiformes > Protopteridae > Protopterus > Protopterus annectens. The sequence continues at coordinate 368,105,713 of NC_056746.1, read as the reverse complement.
ATTTGTCCATTCCCGGACTTTGCCCTTTACCCCAACGTTGAGCGATTTCTGAGTTGGTATATTTAGTTAGGTGGGGTGTGGGGGGCATAGCCCCCCCACTTAAATTACATTTGAAGTGTTTGTGTTGTTTGTATGGCCACGCAAATTTTTTCCCTAGGAAAAAATTTGTGGCTTTGGTCATTCGATGTTGTGGCGTTTCAGTGTTTAGGGTTCGATGAATTTGTATTCGAAAGACTTGTATTTTCGATTACTTGATATAGACTCAAACCATTTACAGGCTGCCCTTGTCCATTAGAGACATAGGTGCCAAACCAGGGATGAATTCCCTCTTCTCCATCCGGTTGTCCGAGTTACACTTTGAATTGGGTTAGGGAGGAACTCTGCTTCACATGGATCGAAAGCCTGTTCCAGAGATGGGATACTCTCCTGGATACATACCTGTCTGTCCAACAGGTCCTATTTATGTCCCAGGCAAGGTTTAAGTCTTTAGAATGAGTAATTTTGCTGCTGTTTGTATAACAGATATGCAGGTAGTCCATTAGAGTGGGGTCTGACAATGCCTTGTATGCCAGGCATACATATCCCCTCAACAGCCTGTAGGAGACAGAATACAGGGATAGGGCCTTGAGACAGTCTGCATAGGACATGTTATTTACACTCTGAATTATTTTAGTGAGGAACATCTGTGGACATTCTAATTGTTGGATATGTCTAGTTAGGTAGGTACCCAAGGGGGCATTGTACTCAGTGATAGGTCTGATGAATACAGTGGAACAATGACTTTCTGGGACCTAGATACCACACCTTTATTTAAAAGTTGCACAGCATGGAATGATTTCCTTACTAATGTAGACAAGTGATGGACAAAGACTAGATTACTGTCTATGTGTGTCCCCAAGTCCTTGACTACTGAGTCAACTCTTAGGGGTGTGTAGTAAATTGGTGGCACCCTCTGTGGCAGTGGCTGCTTCAGATACCTACAGAAAAGTGCACTATCTGTCTTGTTTTTCATCGAATACATCAGAAAAATCAGTTTCAGAAGCAAGAAATTAAGGTATGATATGCTACAATGCTGAGAATCTGCTTGAAATTTGATCTCTAATTTTGCAATACTTTATTTATTATGAGCTACAAACAGTGAGGCCTGTAAGGCCTAACACACTCCAGGAACTAGAATAACTAGGCATCTTGCTGAAACATGGCCAAAAATACACAGATCTGGCTAAGCTTACATTCATCACCCCTGGCAGATGCATAAAAAGAAAAAGATGTGAAAGATCAAGAAAAAGAAGCACCAGAGCAGGAATTACAGCCAGACTGAAAGGTAATCCACACAGGCCTGCACTTCCTTCCTTGCTGCTGGCTAGTGTACACTCCGTAGAGAGTAAGATGGATTACTTAAACCTGGAACTCTCTGCACATACTAAGGTGAGAAACAGTTGTTTATTTGTATTCACTGAAACTTGGCTTAACTCCAACATGAATGACCGCACAGTAAATGTAGAGGGAATGACATTATTTTATGCTGACAGAATTCATTCACTTTGTGTCAAGTCTCGTGAAGGGGGTGCATGTATATACGCGAACAACGACTGGTGTATTAACTGTGTTGTGGTCACCTCACACTGCTCAGAAAACATTGAATTTTTGTCTCTAAAATACAGGCCCTTTTACTTGCCTTGAGAGAGTTTAATGGAGTGAGCATAACAATTCTTTACATTCCACCAATGCAGCACTTGCCACTCTATACCAGTCCATAAGTGAACTCCAGAACATGAACCCAGAGTTTGTCCATGTAATTGCAGGTGACTTTAACCAAGCCAACCTGAAATCGGTACTGCCCCACTACAATCAGCATGTGAACTTCGCAACCAGAGGGAAGAATACACTAGATAAGGTTTCCACCAACATAAAACTGGTATATAGGGCAGCACCTTATCCACATCTGGCAACTCTTGCCATCACATTGTTTCCTGCATACAAACCAGTGCTAGAATCAGGAAAACAATCAAGGAAGCAAATAAGGTTATGACCTGAAGGTGTGGTCACAGCACTGCAAGACTGCTTCGAGAGTACAGACTGGTCGATGTTCAGGGAGGCAGCCACAATGAATCACCAAATAGACCTGGAAGAATATGCAGAATCTGTCATGGCCTACATCTCAAAATGTGTGGATGATGTGACGAATATCAAAGACATCACTATATGTGCAAACCAAAATCAATGGCTGTCCAGTGAGGTGTACAAGCTTATAAAGGCAGGTAATGTAGCATTCATATTTAAAGACAAGGATGCCCTATGGGTGGCCAGAGCAAACCTAAACAAAGGCATAAAAGAGGCAAAAAGAGCCTACAGAAGAAAAATTCAGGGTCACTTTAATGACCAAAGGGACTCTAGGCATCTATAGAAAGGCATACAAGCCATAACTGACTACAAACCTTCATCCATCCAGTGTGATGACAGTACAGAATTCTTAAACAAACTAAACAACCTCTTCATCAGGTTTAATGCAGACAACAAAACTGTGGCAAATAAACTACCGGTCGGTCAGGATGAGGACGTGCTATGCTTCAGCACAGTTGACGTACTGAAACCTTAGAGACGAGTCAACCCAAGGAAAGCGGCTGGTCTGGATAAAATTATGGGCAGGGTTCTAAGGGCCTGTGCTGCACAGCTGGCATCTGTACTCACAGACATTTTCAATACATCATTGCGATTAGCCATCATATCTAGATGCTTTAAGCACATGACTGTCATTCCCTTACCCATGAAACCATAACCAGCATGTCTGAATGATTATTGCCCATTTGCTCTAACATCGATAGTAATCAAGTGTTTTGAGCGACTGATCAAGGACCACATCTCAGCAGGCATACCTACAACACTAAATACATCGCAGTTTGCCTACAAGTCAGACTTCTGCACAGCAGATGCCATCTCTTCACCACTTCATGAAACCTTGACTCACTTGGAAAATAAGGACTGTTATGTCAGAATGTTGTTCATCGACTTCAGTTCCGCCTTTAATACTGTCATCTCCAAGAACCTAGTGATGAAACTTACCCAAATGGGCATCAACACCCCCTTGTGCAATTGGATACTGGAATTTCTCACAGACAGACCACAAAAGGTATGTGTGGGAAATAATAGCTCTAAAGGCATAACTGTGAACACGGATGTACCACAGGGCTGTGTCCTGATTCCTGTACTATTCATCTTGCTTAGACATGAGTGTGTAGCCAGATATGAATCCAACAGAATTATCAAGTTTACAGATGATACCACAGTCATAGGTCTTGTCAGGAACAGCTTGGAAACAACATATAGGAGTGAAGTGGAACATCTGCTAGGCTGGTGTGACAGCAACAATCTGGCATTGAATGTCAGGAAGACCAAAGAACTGATTGTGGACTTTTGGAGGTTTAAGGGAGCACATCAACCTTTGGAAATCAAGGGAGTAAGAGTCAAGAGCACTAAGTTCTTGGGTATATACATATCAGAGGATCTGTCTTGGTCGGTGCACACCAACCACACTGTCAAAAAAGCACAGCAATGTTTGCACTTCCTATGAAAACTGAGGAAAACAAACCTGTCACAGTCCCTCCTCCAAACCTTCTGTAGATGGAACTATCAAGAATGGACTGAGAAACAACATCATTGTATGGTATGGGAACTGTAATATCTCAGATCACAAGGCTCTCCAAAGAGTAGTAACAGCAGCAGAAAGAATCATTGGTTCTCCACTGGCATCCTTGGATAACTTACATGAATCTCGATGTATTGGAAGAGCTATAATGATAATAAATGACCATAGTCATCCTGCTTGTGGTATGTTCTCCCACCTTTCCTTGGGTAGAGGTTACCCCATCATGCACTGTAGGACTTCCAGGCTCAATACAAGCTTTTTCCCTTTATCCACCAGATTGCTGAACTCTAACAACAGCCATGCCAAAAGCCATTCTGCTCCTTCAACCAATTAACTGAATATCCTCTTGACTAATCCAGTAAATGACATAGTCTCATGTCCATTTATTCTAAGATCACAACTACTACTACTAGTAGCATACCTTAGTACAATATCCAAATCTTCATCTGTCCTGAAACTTGAATGCACAATACTCTATGCAATATTTTTGCTTCACAGGTACCTATTAATGGAAAATTCAAGTTCATGCAATATCTATGTCTGTAAGTGTCTATCCTAGTATTACTAAATAGTAACTGCACGTATGTATGTTTCTTGCACTGGAAATGAAGCAACATAATTTTGTTTAGCTGCACTATGTGCAGATCTAAATGACAATAAAGTTTTCTTTGACTTTGATTCAATATGAAAGTTACCATTTCTTGGCATATGGACGGTGCGGTGGTGCAGCGGTAGCATTGTCACCACACAGCAAGAGGTTCTCTGGTTTGATTCTTGGCTTGTGTGCCTTCTGTGTGGAGTCTGCATGTCCTCCCTTGCATTCATGTGGGTTTCTTCCAGGTGCTCCAATTTTCTCCCACATTACAAACACATGCATCTAGAGCATTTCTCCTCAGGCCTCCACTGAAAATTGGCTTTGTTCCAAGTCGGACTTTCCCAGTAAACAGATGTTAAATAAATAAATAATTTAGTTTTAGTCCATGACTCTGACACTAGTTGTTTGTCTGTGTCAGCCTTTCCTGGAGAACATTTGTGTCAGTGGGCGATTCAATAACAGCTCCTAATTTTCAATCATTGCAAATTTAGTCAGCCAGATGCCATTGACCTTGGCTTTGACCTAGGAGAAGTAAATCCCAAAAAGGAGCAGTCCCAGCACTGATCCTTGAGGGACTCTGCTTGTGTCTGGTCTCTTTGTAGAGGTGGGCTCCCCAATTCTAACTTCCTGGGTCATGTCTGTGAGCCAGCTGGCTATCCACCAGGTGACTTAAGGGTTTGTACCTAACCTCTTAAGTTTGTCAACAATGCCCGAGTGGAGTATTGTGTCAAATGCCTTGGCCAGGTCAAGGTAGGCAGTGTGAATCATTTTGCCCTCATCCATTGATTTGGTGACCCTCTCAAAGAAATCCACCAGGTTGAGTAAGCATGACCTGCCGTTGATGAAACTAAACTGGGTTGGGTCAAGTGTTTGGAGGTTTCCTCTTTCCATATAGGAATTCTGCAATGGATGTGCAGCATTCAATGATCACAACTCTCATATCTCACGCCTGCATTAACTACATCTGGAGACATCATCTCAGGTAGTGGTTAACATTCTTGGTGGTCTTAGTGGGACAACCTGTTGTGCTACAACTTCCATCAGCAATACTAAGCATAGACACCTTGTAACTGGGGTGAGGATGACATTTTTATGGAAGATTGTCTAAGTTGTTTGGACACAAAGGCCAAACTACACATCAGTATTGTGAAGATGAGGTCAGTTTCCAGAGTGTTGCAGGAATTTCAGAACATCCTTCTTCCAGGTGTTATAGCTATTCAGAAGGACAGACCTAAAGTGCATCTCATTACAAGAGAACAGTGTGAAGTAAGATTTACATACTTAGGCTTTGCATAGATCTTGCATGCTTCAAACAACATATGTGCAAAATGTCCTTCCTTTTAAACAACCAAAACGTTGTGCATTAAAATTACTCCTTCAGCATTAACCTTCCTCCCAAATTCTTCAGTAAATATAAGCTAATGTGCTTACTGCATAGTAAACATGCCTGCAGTAGCATGTCTGCATTGGGTTTTTTGTCTTGTTTTCAGTTTTCTGTGCGTCAGAGAAGCTGGATGCAATATTATGGGTATTTAGAGTGATTATTATACTGTGTACTGAAAGAAAATATGGTTTGCTTGCTGCCTAGCCTTATGCCTATTTGGTCTGCTTTCTTGGAGTCTTGCAAAAGGTGTGGGTTGAGGCAACAATGTTAAGCTCTTTTCATGCAAGATGTATATTTAAGATTGTGTATCCTCTACATTCATGAACACCCATATTGCATGGGTGGAGCTGCTAAGCAGTTTGTTGTGCTTCTGACACTGAGGGACAAGTCCAATAGTCTACATTTGACAGCCCTGGATGGACGATTCACTCAGCCATGTGTGCTTACACTGCTACTACTTACCATTACAATACCTTTTTAACCTTTTTCTCCCCGTAAATTACCATTTTTCTGATTGGTAGTCGATGGTGAATCACCAACCATTCAGAAAATTAAAATTTAAGAGGAGAAAAGGGTTAAAGTAGAATTTTAGAGCACAGTGTGTTATATCTCCTGAGGTTAAAAATAGTCCCGACAGCACATGGGTGAGTCACAGACCAACTGTGAACTTACTAAAATAACTGGGACCTGGGATATAATCATGATGCTCTTGAAAACAGGATAATACATGTCAAATCATGAGTGTTCCTATATCTGGACAGGTGAAAAGTGGGATTTCCTTTGTAATTTGTACTCTTGTCTAGTGCCACATAGCATAAGCTTCTGTTCAGTCCTTAATATAACTAGTATGGATTAATAAAAACTCTGGGATCATGGTAGGACAGGCAGGTGGGGAGGCTGCCAGCTGTTCTTTGTAGAACAGGGAGTGGACATAGTCTAGAGGAAATGTACAATATCTGCCTGTGCTTGGTCAGCATGAGTTACTGAGGATAGTGTTTGCCTGACAAAAGCATTCAGTTATAATACTAGCTGTCACATTACCATTGTACAATCAAGGGAAGTACCTGGCCACAAAGAGTGTAATAACAATAGTACAGTAAGAGGCTTCTGAATATGTTGTGTTGCATTTCATTGCTTTTAGATCCATAGGATTTGAACAGCTGTGAATTTTGTGTCTGCCTATGTGTATGGGTATATATGTATCACAGGGGTTACACATTTGCACTTTGGTGGTCTGAAAGATTTACAGAATTTAAACTAGCATGTTAACTGCTTCAAATACTTTATAAAGGGGCCCATGCCTTTGTTTATTTTGCATTGTAATGTTTAAAATAAGAAGCACTGTTTTCTATAGTATGTATATTATAATTTGTGTTGTAAAATAAACATAATACATTAATCCAAACTATGATAATGAAATGAAAATATTTATCAGAAATTGAGTGATGAGAAGTACATCACATACATGGATCAGAAGGTTGGAAAAAAGATACAAAATATGCAGTTGGTTTTTGATTGACAGGCTGATCATGATTACAGAGAGATCCTTTTTGAATATAATTATAGAATTGTTTGTTTAGTGTATTGCTAGTTTTGTGAAAGCGCTATTTGCCGGCTAGAATACATTTGCTGAAAGATTTAAAAGTTTAATGTGGTGTGTTTTAGGTTTTTTAGTAGGAGCTGCAGTGACCCTTAAGCAACTTTCCCCTTTTGCGGACTGCAGCTGAGGAATGTTGGTAAGATTAAAATCTTACAGACGGCAAGAGTCAGTAGAGTTAAATGCACCCATCATGGTAGAAAGCATGATAATACTAGTTAGAAACATCTGTTATGACAAGAACTGAGCAAGGTCTTCAGTAAAGGATAGTGGAATGGAAGGTGGCACCCAGTTGACTTTGGGACCAGTTGACATAATGGTTAAGGTCTTCACTTCACACATAAAAGGTACAAGTTTTAGTCCTAACCTCAAATTAATGCCTGTATGGAGTTTGCATATTCTCCCTGTGTCTCTATGGGGTTCCTTCCATATGCCAAAAACATGCTGAGTATTTTCATCTCAAACTCACCCAAGAGTGGCATTGTGGGCAGCAGAAGCACAGACTCTAGGTGGTGCCCTATAAGGGGGAAGTGTTGCATAGACAAAGAGGTTTGGGCATATACTGTGGTGCACAGTATCCTCAAAATAGGAAAACATGATTCACAGACTGCACACTGCTAGTCACTCAGTGGTGTAAAATATGGCTCTAGGTGATTTGGTTGTGTTGACTAATGTCAACTAATTGGCCTTGCTTTTTGCCAGTGATAAGCGGATTGAGGTCCTGGCCTACTCAGACTTATGCCAGGGACCCATGCTAACAGTGGGTGGAGTGTATGTGCCACAAATGTTGGGTGTGTGCCCCCCATAAAGCCAAGCAGCCCTGGGTCAGTAAGCTACTGGCAAGCAGATGTCCAGTTACCCAGCTTGGGTTAACTGCATAGCTTGGCTGAGTGTAAGCTAGACATAAAACCAATCAACCTGCCAAAGATGAACTAAGAATTGCTATACTCAGTATAGGTTCACTGACAAGATAGAGTTTGTACGTGGATAGCATAATGGTAAGTAAGAGGTCGGACTTCCTATTTATCCAGGAGACAAGATGGAAAGGCAGTGCAGCAAAGCTACTTGGCTTGGGTTCCAGAGTCTACCACTCAGGAGGATGACAAGCTAAAATCGGTGTGGGAATGTGGTGAGAGAAAGGCATCAGAAAACAGTGAGAGATATTATCAGAATTAGTGCTTAAAAATTCTGCATAAAAAGAGAAAATTTGGTTTACCTGATATCTAGTACAATGGGCCAGGCCAAAGACCCTTTTCAGCCATATGAGACATAAGGTAAGATGCTTGTATAAGGAACACAGGGTGGGAAAAAGTCATAAAGAGGCAAGCCCATGAACAGCACAGTGGTGCAGAAGGTAAGCATTGTACTTTAAAGTACTTAGTTCGCCAGCTTGGTTCCTGGTTGGGGCTTTTTCTTCCATGTGTGTATGATCTTCCTGTGTCTCTGTAACATTTTGCTGTGGTATCTGTTATTCTTCCATGTCCAAAGACATGCCATTAAGTCAGTTAGTGTTCCTCCTAAGTTACCCATAGGTTTGCATGAGTGTGTGTGTTTGTCTGTGTGTGTGTGTCTGCATGTGTGAGCTCTGGCAGTAAAACCCTTGACAAGAACACATGGAAGCTGTGTTTAATATTTTAATTTATAGATACAGTTTTTACATAAACCTTTCCAAGGAATTTCTAAATACAACTCTTCTGATACATCCCATTTAACAGATGATCTAATAATTGTCATTTTCATTCATTCCTCAACTGATGGGTTTTGGATGTGACTCAAATCCAACTCAACCACTTCTTCTAGATCTTTAGATCCAACTGTCGGGCTCCTCCCTTTACCCATAATGTACTGCCAACCTAACATCCCTCAGATCTTGTTTGCCGCCATATCACTTCAGAAGTGGATCCATCATCTCTCAAGCTACCTTGACTACCATTGTTGGTACCTTTCCCTTTCCTTTTTACCCATGCAGACCTGGGCATTGTACAGCCCCTGGGCCACATCTGACCCTTTGGCTATCCCTGACCATCCCGCAGAGCCGGATTCACAGGAGGCTTAAACATTTATTTTAGTAAAATATTTAAAAAAAAAAAACTTTAGTGGTAGCTTCTTCTCCTTTAAGGAGAACCATATATGTGCCACATGCATGCCACAGCGGAAGTAAACATATTCTACACTTGCCCACAGAATTTAAACTAAGCCAATTCCATAAGAGAAAAGGTAAGTGTGTGTGTGTGTGTGTGTGTGTGTGTGTGTGTGTGTATATATGCATGTAATTTAAATTAGACAGAAAGTGTTTGTGTGTGTGTGTGTGTGTGTGTGTGTGTGTGTGTGTGTGTGTGTGTGTGTGTGTGTGTGTGTGTGTATGTGTAAGTACTTTAAACTAGAGGGAAAGTGTGTGCATGTAAGTATGTATGTGTATGTAGAGAGAAAGCGTGTGTGCATGTATGCGATTTAAACTAGCCATTCTGTTCGTATGAGACAGAAAGAAAAAGTGTTTGTTTGTGTGTGTGTGTGTGTGTGTGTGTGTGTGTGTGTGTGTGTGTGTGTGTGTGTGTGTGTGTGTGTGTTTGTGTGTGATTTAAACTAGCGGTTCTGTTCTGTATGAGAGAGAGAGAGTGTGTGTATGTTACTGAATGATACCAGAATGATACCACAGTACAAGCAGAAAATGATAGATCTCAACAACTGGCTATGTTTCTGGTGTCATTCTAAGAGGATCCAGTATCTGTCTGCCTGGGATGACATGATTGACAGACATCGATGGTTTGACAGAGATGGCCTGCATCTGTCACCCCTGGGCTTCCGGATACTGGCCAAGGCTCTTGTCACCCCTATAGTGCCTTTTTTAGGTGGTGTTCCAAAGACCAAATCACCACTATAACAGCTATAAAAAAATGCAATTTGAGGGTCATGCTGCTCAACGCTAGAAGTCTAAATCTCAAAATGCACTCGCTCGAAGCACTCCTTAAAATGGAGAACATCGACATCTGTGCTGTAACAGAGACCTAGTTCAAGGCATCAGAAAGCACCCATGCACTACCAGGCTATAACTCATTCCACACCTTTCAGCCCCAGAACTTGGACTGAAGCTCCAAAGGCGGTGGTGTTTCCATATTCATAAAGGATGTGCACACCCCCAGACTGGTAGCCCAACATAATGCATCAGAGATACTTCAGGTGCAGCTAGCATTAGGTAAGACAGAGATTCAGGTCGTAGCCTGCTGTAGGTCCCCAACCATTACCCAAGACTCACACTCCATGTTCCTAAGCACCCTGGAGAATATTAGGGTCTAACCTAACACTCTGATACTCAGCGACTTCAATTACCCCTCCATTAACTGGGAAAACTATTCATGTACCAATACACTTGCCCAACGTTTCCTGGAATTCATGAATTCCAATGCCATGAACCAGCTCATTCTTACCCCCACTAGAGGTAGCAACATCCTTGACCTGGTCATTACTATCATGGGCGACCGTTAGTCTGTACCAGTAGACAAATCCTCCCTGGTTAGATCCGACCACAAACTAATCACCTTGGAAATCCACCCCCACCCCACCCCCCGCAAAGGTAACTACCTTGAAAAACTTCTCCAAAGCTAACTCTGGGCTCCTAAAAACAGAGGTGGCTAACTTCACAGCACCCATGCAATTGGAAAACAGCTGCATGACCACCGAATCACACACTAATGCCTTGTATGAACACGTACACAAATGCATGTATCTTGCCATACCCAATAGAACCAAGACGCTCTCCTCCAAAAAAAGGAAGCCAATCTGGTGGTCCCCAGCCATAAACAAACTCTACAACAGAAGGAGGAAACTGATGCAAAATAAGGTGAAATCCCAAGACTGGAAAACTCCCTTATCAGCCTCAACAAAAAGTTGAAATCCCTCATCAAATCCTCTAAAGCTAGCTATGAAAACAGAATTGCAGCAGATAGTAAAGACAACCACAAGGCCTTCTATAGTTATGTAAAGAATCTCCACGGCAATACCCAGATTTGCTCGGAGCTGTTGCACAATGGCACCTCCACTAGCCAGATGCATTTTTTTTAAATGTGCCATTTCAATAAATGTGAGTTTCAAGGGCAGAGAAGTTTATTGCTGATGATAAGTCTGTTTTCATTGCAAGACTGTATTGTTTGCATAGTAAATGGCTATTTGGCTATTAGTGTTTGTGCTATTTTATTTCAATATTTGTAATCATTGTAGAAGTAAATAAGAAAACAATATGCACACTGATAGGTTTGAATAGCGTTTATGGTAATTGGTGGGGAAACAGCCAAGTAGTGGAACACTGGAATGGTTGGGTAGGGGGCTGCTGACAGGAATGGAATAAGAAGGTGGGAGAGAGAAGTAAATGGGCAGGGTTATGGGAGGTATGAGTGGTGCTTCATTGGTCCCGCCCTTCAAAACAGTCCCAGTTTCTCATGCGGCCCCTTGGGAAAATTAATTGTCCACCCCTGCGATTAGAGGGTATTTTTATACCATCATTGGTACTTTGCTATAAGAAAAAAACTAAGAAGAAAAAAATACCCCTCTCTGTCTTTCTCTTCACATATTTTCTGGGTAAAGACAAGTATCTGTGTCCGTTATGGCAGAAAATCCAACTGGATTCAAAAAGTGCATTTTCTTTGGGCACAAGATTCACAATTTTGATGCCCACAAGGAATATGTCTATTGCTTAGGCACTACCCACATGGATGCAGACTGCTGTATTTGTGTGCCAGAGCACTTAATATAGAAGAAATAAATTAGTTTTGAAGGGTCTTCTTCCTTTTACCTCCTCCTCTTCTCTTTTAACTGGGGCTCAAATCCACTCCAAGAGGTTTGACAAAGCAAAGCTTGGTTCCGCTTCTAAAAACAAAGATAACAGAAGAAAGTCTCTAGGCCCATCTCTGACTTTGGCTCCAACCTCTGTGCCACCATCAAAAATTTCAAAAAAAGATAGCTCCAACTCCCTCGGATCCTGCTTCCTTGAAAGCAAAATCTCCTCAGATCTGGTAGCCCCAATTCTCTCTGGACCCAATACCTACTCAACTCTGTTCTCCCTTTCTACAGGAGATGCCACGGAAACACTCTAGGCCACCATCTACCAGCTCTTTGCTTAGATTCTCCAGGAGCTTGTCTGAGGCTGAATTGGATAGGATGATGAGAAAATTACTCACAGTTCACATCCAGATGGGGGTAATTCTGTCTCTGTCTCCCATCTGACCCATGAGCCTGCCCATCACTGATTCTCACTTAATTTCTCCTTCACCGATCAGTTCTGTGATTTTGGAGCCCTTGGATCTGAGATCCCTGGGGATGTCCTCATCAGATCCAGAGACTGGTCATTCTTTGACTCTGACTACTTCCCTGAGCCATCTGGCTCCAATTCTTTCGATGCAGGAGGACTCTCAGAGCCAAAGCATTAGCACTGGCTCTAGGAGGCTGGGATCAACTGTGAAGTTATTGGAGCTGTCCTTGCCTCCTTGCCTTTCAGTCCTTTGGCGCTGGACAGCTTGGATTTGACTCCGTACTTGGAAGGAGGGCCTGAGGGGGATTCAGGGGTTGTTGGCACAGGGGATATCAGCTTCAGTGCTGCCAGCCTTGGTCTCCCCTAGGCCCTCTGTCTTTGAGATTGCAGAGATGGCCTTCTCTTTGCCTAAAGAGAGGACATCCTTGCCCCCCCCTCAGATCCCATTACTTTACCACCTTTAAGTCTTAGTTCTGAGCATTGTACTTCTATTCCACTGGATCAGCCAACCCATTCAAGTCTCCAGTCAGTACCTCAGGACTCCCCTGTCATTTCCGGTACCTCACCAGACCATCCCACTGATGATGTCCCTCAGAAGAGAACATGCAAAAGGAGACAGTTAGATTCCCCTCAGGAATATCTCATGGAGGACAGTGACTTTGATGAAGGGGAAGGGTCCTCAGATCCCCACCTGGGATGTCTCATTTGGAGGCATATATGAACATCTAAAACAAAAAGGTGTATGTTCATCCAAGACCCCTTCACAGGGAGTTGGTGTTCCTGAAGGCTTTCGGGTCTGGCCTGGCTACGTCTTGGCTGACTCCCCTGGCTGATGAGCTGCTAGACCTTGGCTTATGCCATGCTTGGAAGGAACGAGATGTTGTAGTGCCTGTCCCCAAGCACCCTGATAAAATTTTAGACCCCCCCCAAAGGATAGAGTGTACTGGAGCAAAGGGGTCCCAGTAGATGCCATGGTTGTGGTAGCAGCCACTAAGAAAGCGCTCATGGAGCAGAGATCATCTGTCCATCCCCCTAACAGGGAGTCTAGGTCCTTGGACAGATTTGGTAAGCACATTTATGCTTCAGTGACCTTTGCTGTGTGGTTGTTGAATTATTTGGCACACTTCACAAGGTTACAAAGAGATTTGACTAAAGAGCTCTCCAAATCTCTTTCCGGGTCCATGTCTATGGAGGACCAAAACAAGATCTCTTCATAACTGGCCACCCTCCAGTACATATCAAACATGTCCTTGAGGTTGATATCCCATTCTGCAGAGGGTAACTCATGGGAGGCAGGTTCGGGCATAGCCATCAGGATACATGCCTGAAAGCACCTATGTGATTTTTTGGAGCCCTTCAAGTCTTCATTCTTCAGTACTCCCTTTGATGGATCTTCTTTGTTTTGCCCAAAGATGAAGAAAACACCTCCAGAACTGAGCAAGACGGAAAGACTTGTCTGCTTTTGGGATCAATTTTTCTGCTCCTGAGAGACCCTTTCCCCGGAATCAACAAGGAGGCAGAAAGATGTGCTTCCACAGGTCTCAGGGTCCTTTTCAAGACTCACGAGTAGTTTGTTCTTCCACAGACAAAGGGGGGAACTCTAATGGAAGACACCACCCCTACAGCAGAAGTAGCCCACAGAGCTATGGTTTCTGGGACTGTTTCTCAAACAAACCCTACCAGTGCTCCTGAAAGGTTGCTTGGCTGCTGCTGTCTGGAGGAAGTCAGGGGGCATTTGTTTATGCATCCCAAAGCCTGGGCATTCTTCACAAAAGATCCATGGGTGCAGAGAATTATATCAAGAGGTTATTTTATACCATTTCAAACCCCTCCTTCAAAAATGAAAAGAATCCCTGATGTTCTACCCAATCAGAGGGAGGCATAAACTTTAGAAACAGAAAAACTGCTTGTAAAAAGAGTCATCCAAAAGGTCCTCCCAGGCCAGATAGGATTCAGAACCTACTCAAGATTCTTTTTAATGCCAAAGAAGACAGTGAACTTGAGACCCATTATGGTTTTCTGCAAATTAAACCAATATGTGAAGTGTTCACAGTTCCGAATGGTCACGTTTCAGTCTGTATTGCCCCTGCTGTAAAAGGACAATTGGATGTGCTCAATAGATCTTCAAGACACATACTACCATATCAAAATGAACAAATGCTCCAGGAGATATGTGTACTTCTCTCTGGGGAGCCAGTCATCACCAGTTCAGAGCACTGCCTTTGGGACTCACCACAGCCCGAGGGTGTTCACCAAATGCTTGGCACTGGTAGCAGCTCATCTGAGACTGGTGTGATTCAGGGTATTTCTATACCTAGACAACAGGCTTCTAACTGCTCCAAACAGGCATCTTTTCCTACAGGAAAGAGACTACTTGCTCCAGATGTGTCTTCACCTCGGCATCAAAGTTAACTACAGCAAATCGCAATTCACTATTCTGCAGAGTCTGGAGTTCACAGGTACTCATGTAGATACCATCAAATCAGATAGCATCTCTTCCTCCAGCAAGAATTCAAACACTCAGATCCCAGGTCAAGGAAGTGATCTTACGTCATTCTCTGCCAGCAAAACTAATCTTGCAAGCTTTTGGGTCAATGGCAGTAGCAATCACTCTGGTTCCTTTAGCCAGATTTCTTATGCAAATTCCTCAATGGACTCTGCCAGTGCAGTGGTCTATTCTTCAAAAGTCCTTGTTTGTCCCAGTCAAAATCACGCAGTCTTGCAAGAAATATCTTCTTTGGTGGCTTCATTCGGACAAAGTTTCTTAAGGCCTTCCCTTTGTTCTTCCCCTGCCCACTGTCACAGCAACCATGGACACCTCACAACTGAGGTGGGGAAGCACTACTTGGGAAGGATAGTCCAAGGTACATGGTCCACAGAAGGCTAAAGCACATATCATTGTCCTGGAAATATTGGAAGTAAGAGCAGTCTTCCTAGCATTGCATGTCTTTCAAGATGTTCTCTGATCTAGGATGACTGCTATTCAGATGAACATTATGTCTGTGGTTTGGTACATCAACAAACAGGGAGGAATCAAATCTTATCCGCTATGTTGAGAAACAATAACAGTGTGGCAATGGGCGATCTCTTTGGGCCACTTTCTCATAGTATCACACATACTGGGTAGACGAGGTACAAATCCGACAGCAGCCAACAACGTAAATAACTCACAAAATGCTGATACAGGCTGGCGTAATGTACTCGTTCCTATAGTAAAACCAAAGCTCAGACCAAAGATAAAATAAATTCTGAATTTATTGAAGAAAAATTATAACATATCCTGGTTAAGCGCTTTCATCCACTCAATAGTGGACTTCATCAGAACACTTTAGAGAACAACTGCCTGATATTTATTTATTTTTATTTTTTATTTATTTAACATTTGTTGACCGGGAATGTCCGACTAGGTTCCACAGAGCCTGTTTTCAGCGGAGGCCCGGGGAGAAATGCTCCAGATGCATGTCTTTGGAATGTGGGAGGAAACCGGAGTACCTGGAGGAAACCCACACGAACACAGGGAGAACATACAAACTCCACACAGAAGGCACCCCAGCCGAGAATCGAACCGGAGAACCTCTTGCTGTGAGGCGACAACGTTAACCGCTGCACCACTGTGCCGCCCATTTTAAAAACATTTTGGCGCCAAAAACACATTCAAAATTTAAAGTGACATTAACTAAAAATAAATATGAACTTCAAATGTACATTTGCTGAAACTGCATGCAATATACACGATCTTCGTTCAGCAAATTGTTCATATATTACAAAAATTGCACTTCTATTAATAAAATATTAATAAATACATACAAATCATACACTAGCTAAAAATTACTAACTATAAATACATTCATATACTATGTACTAAAGAAAGCATTCCTGAAGTGCATTCTAAAAAACATACTAGTAATTACAAAAAATCTTCTAAGGCATTTTCTAAAATATTTTCTAAAATGTCTTCTTATTACTGGTGGGAAGCTAAATATTTTGTTTAACATTCAATACTATTAATATTGTTTAATTGATACATCACGATTATTTGAGCAAAAAGTTATCAAAAACAAATATATTAATTTTAAATTAATAATATTATATACATACATGCGAATATTTCTTTAAAATATAAATAAATTCATCATATCCAAAAAACTATTGTCTGAAATAAATTCATCATATCCAAAAAAAACTTTAATATACCTACATAATCTGCTGACTTAACCAAGCTGCAATAAAGGTTTAATAGATCATGCATATTGCATGCAATTTCAGCAAATGTACATTTGAAGTTCATATTTATTTTTAGTTAATGTCACTTTAAATTTTGAATGTGTTTTTGGCGCCAAAATGTTTTTAAATATCAGGAAGTTGTTCTTTAAAGTGTTCTGATGAAGTCCACTATTGAGTGGACGAAAGCGCTTAACCAGGATATGTTGTAATTTTTCTTCAATAAATTCAGAATTTATTTTATCTTTGGTCTGAGCTTTGGTTTTACTATAGGAATGAGTACATTACGCCATCCTATATCAGCATTTTGTGAGTTATTTATGATTGCAGACAAGCTAATCAGGTCTTTCAGTGTCAAAAAAGTGGAGAGAATTTTCTGTTGATGGGACCAGCCATGCTGCAGTCTTTTTGCTTCTCCCCTCAATAACAAGCTCAGCAGGTTATTGGGAGTCACCGTAAGATGCTCTAGTCCACAGATGGCCCTCTGGTCTCCAAAATATTTACCCCCTTTACCTCTAATCCCCACATTTCTGCAGAAAGCATACTGGTTAAAGAGCACAGTTATTCTCATTACACCTTTTTGGCCACATCAAATGTGTTTTCCTTTCCTGTGACCTCATCTTCTGCATCCACCTTGGATACTGGAAACCATTCCAAACCTGCTGACTCACCTGACAGGGATGACCCATCCAGAAATACCAGGCTTCAAGTTGACTGCATGGTTTCTCCAGTTCCACTGAGTACTAGACAGCCCAGGCTTTCCTCCTCAGTCCTTCATGTTTTATTATCTTTTCAAAAGGCTCCTGCTGGGAAGAGTTACAAAAGTAAGTGGAAAAGATCTGCTCTCTGGGCCCGTAAGAGAGAGATTTGAACCCTTTTTCTGCCCCTATGCTAGCTGTACTTGAGTTTTTAGCTTCAATTTTCAAAGAAGTGACTATTTTTTCTACTACTAAGATACAGTTGGCTGCCATTTCAAACTTTTAGATTATGCAAAGCATTTATCAGAGGTACTTTCTTGCATAGGCCTCCAGTTAAGGATCCTACTTCTTAGGAATTAACTATCCTATTTCAAGGTCTGACCCAAAGCCTCTTTGAACCTTCAGCCAAGACAGATCTTAAGTTTTTTTTCTGGAAAACTATTTTACTACTTGCCATTACATCAACTAGACAAGTATCCAAACTCCAGGCTTTCTCCTCCAAATCTCCTTACCTGGTTTTCCACAAAGACAGGGTTTTCTTATAGACCAACCCATCTTTTCTGCCTAAGGTAGCTTCTGGGTCTAATATTAACCAGGTCATTAACCTTCCAGTTTTCTTTTCAAATTTATTGAATAAGGGAGAGTACATATATCTTTTGGATGTGCATAGACAACTTTGGTTCTGTCTCTGTCGAACCAAAGATTTTAGGAAGACTAACCAATTGTTTGGATCCTTCTCACCTAACAGATTGGACATGGCAGATCTAAACTTACTCTGGCCAAATGGTTAACTTATTGAATATCTTTTGTCTATAGCAAGAAAGGGTTGTCCTTGCCTAAGCTCCCTAGAGCTCATTCCACAAGGTCTGTGGCTGTATCCTCAGCTTTTTGGTCAAGGAGATTTATAGATGACATTTATGCAGCTGCCACTTGGTCCAGTGCTTGTACATTTATTGTTCATTACAAATTGGATTTGGTTTCTAGTAATAGAGCTCCCTTCCACAGTACTCTGAAACATCCTTCCATGAGGACTATCTGAAATTCATCTAGTTGGGCACTCTGTCCCGTCAGTTGAGGAATGAATGAAAATGACATCAGGTAAAAAAGTTATGTACTCACTATAGCAATATATCTGTGTTGTCCATTTTCATTCTTCCTCAACTTCTCACCCTCCTAACCCCCTTCCCTTCCCTTCCATTCTGGAGAGACATAAGGAATAATACTTGGCAACCTCTGTTCCTTTTCCATACTCCAGTTCTATCCTTTTAATCTATACATTTTAATTTCCTTAGGGTATTGGTTTACTGGGGGCAGCAAACTCAGCCTGAACAATGTTAGTTTGGCGAGGTATTAAGGATAAAGGTAGGAGCTTGATAGGTGGATCCAAGGATCTGGAAGAAGTGGCTGAGTTGGATCTGAAACCCATCAGTTAAGGAAGAATGAAAATGGACACCACAGATGTATCATTATTGTGAGTACATAACTTTTTTCTGTAAGTAGTGGATATTTTTCCTAATCCAAACACAGAAAGAGACATTTCTCAACTAAAGGCCGTGTAATTTAGTAAATATGAAATTATTTCTCACCCTTAAGCCTCAAGACAGCATCATAAATAGGTCTTTTGATGCTTTATAATGCAGATGCACATCTTCTGTATGCTTTCTGATTTCTGTGGCTTACAGCCCAAGCATCAAAATGATATCCAGAAACTTTGAATCCTAACACAGTCTCAGTGAGTTCTTCCTGGAGTTTGTGTGTTTGATGTTGTATGGATACCAACAATGTATGCAGTGTTCCAGATGTGGCATCACTCTGCTAGTATACAAGGGCAACAAACAGCTGAAGTAATAAGGTGTTAAATGCCTATTAACATTGTTTATATGCTGAACATTTATATTTTTGTTTTAATTAATAATTTAAGCTATAGTGAAAAAAAATCATTGGTCTCTGGAAATCCTGTATCTTTTTTCATTTTCTGTTATTGCCAGAGCAACTAATTTTGAAACTTCTTGCCAACATGAGCTGTTTTACAATTTGTCAGATTAAAATCAACATGTTGCATTCTACTGCCATCTTTTTCTCTTCAAACTTTGACTTTCATTAGCAAATTAGGTTTTATTGTTAATGTAACTAAATTCTGGAATTTCACATTTCTTGCAGACTAGTATTTCTTTTGTGACCTCCTATGATTTGGTTAAAAGCTGCTCTTGAGTTGTATCTGCATATGTCTGCACATTTAATATGTTTTCCAGTGCTGTCTGAAGTTCTATGTAACATAGTGCACTTAACTGTTTATTGATATGAATTCACATTGCCTTTTTGCAGACTAGCTTTCTGACTTTTTTTTCTTTCCCTCATCGTACGTCTGGGTTCTTTTCATTGTCTTCTGTAGCAGGTGTAACAGTGTTCGTCATTTTGTTTCACTGATCTCTGTTTCTTCTTCTTCTTTTTTTTAAATAAGAAACATCTTTATAAAATTGTCACTTATGACATAGACAATCATGCATTTGTATAAATGAAGACAAACCATATTGACATACTGACATATTTTCAGTTGTAAACATTGTACACCACTTATAATCTATCTTGTCATTGTCAGTCAAACACTACATAGCTCATTCAATTCCTGCCTTCCTCTAAATCTCATTCCTCCTCCAAAACATTATCCTACATGTATTCCCTCAATTCCCATTTTATTCTATGTAATTTGCTCCTACCCTTTTCTAAATGTAAATATCCCATTTCCAGTTGTTTTATCCCTGTTACTATATTCACTACTTCTTGTACATTTGGTTTAGACTTTGATTTCCCTTTTCTAGTAATTGATTTTTTGGCAGCCACTATAGTTAGACTCAGCAAGGCCTTGCTATGTCTTGGCAATTCCAATTCTAGATCACAGCTCAAAAAAAAATCATTTCCATAGTTACAATACTTTGCTTACTCAGTATTTCTGATAGATTAGTCTACAGGGAATTTTTAAAGTCTGCCAGCTTATTGCATTACCTAAAATATGTTCCCAATTACCTCTTTCTTCCCCATCACACATCCAACATTTGCAATTTACCTGATGGAAAAAAATGTTGGCATCTGTTTGGGGTATAAAAATATCTATGAAACACTTCCAAGCAAATATCCTAAATCTTTTAGACTTTGTTGCATATTTGAGAGGGATGCATATATCCTCCCATTGTTTCTTTGTGAATTGCTTATCCAAACTGTCTTCCCAGTCCTTTCTAACCTCCTCTGACTGATTCCTGTACTTATGATGCAGTATATTTTATATGCCCTAATGATAATCCATTTTAACAGCAACTTCTGTTCTACATTCTACTAAACACTCTACCAGTGGTGGTCTTTCACGCAGGGTCTCTCTCTTCCTTTCTTTTTGCCTGTACTCTGAAATTAGGGAAGGCAGTCCCCTCCATTTTCTTCTTCCTATTTGTAACTTTTGAATATATAGCTTTCCTTATGTTGTAATATTGCATATTTTTTGTCATTTTTATTGTTTTATTAACTCAAATGATTACATTTGAAAAGAGAAACAACTGTTTGCCAAAGTCACTTGATCAGATAGTATCTGGTGTGCATGCATCAAAAGCTTTGTGTTTGATCAAAAAGATTTCACTATTTCTTTGCTGAATTTTTTCATTGAATTATGATTCTAAAAATAGCATTAATCAAAGTGACCTGCTACAAGCACATTGCACTTTTATAACTAAATTCGGGTTGGGTTTTTCATATTACATTGGACTAATAATGGCAGATTGCAGGTGTAAATGTACAATGAGGCAGCACATTATAAATGGCTGAATAATGAGAGGGCACATTTTAGTGTGTGTGTGTGTGTGTGTGTGTGTGTGTGTGTGTGTGTGTGTGTGTGTGCGTGCGTGCGTGCGTGCGTGCGTGCGTGCGTGTGTGTGTGTGATTTAAACTAGCGGTTCAGAGCAATATAATTGTGATTTGCTTTAGATTCCAGTGAATCAAACAGAAAACAAAGGACTAGAAATAAGAGTGGGGGGGA
Organism: Protopterus annectens; assembly: GCF_019279795.1. NCBI lineage: Eukaryota > Metazoa > Chordata > Ceratodontiformes > Protopteridae > Protopterus > Protopterus annectens. The sequence continues at coordinate 368,084,309 of NC_056746.1, read as the reverse complement.
TTTAGAGGGGCATACATGTACATAGATGATATAAGTGGATGGAAAGAACAGAAACACACACACATATATATATGCTATAACACAAGGAAGGAATGGAAAAGGAGAGGAGTTAACAATAAAGAGATTGCAAAATAGTACGGAGAAGAGAAAAATGGTAAAGCAATGGAAAATCAAGAGAGAACAGGATGAGATTGAAGATGCAGCAGCTAAGTACAAGGAAAACATAAACAATGCTAAAAACAGAAATGGTTTGCAAAATAAAATGTTTTAAATCATTCTACAAGATATTTTTAATAGGCAGTTCACAAATGTGTGCTTTAAGAAGGTGACATGAACTGTTAACATACTTATTGGATGAGTTAGCAGTATTTTGTTTTGCCTCGTTATTTCATTACACAATACCCATTAACTGTTTTTTCCAAAGACGGAATACACCAGCAGATCCATAAGAACCAATGAAGAAATACATAGCACCTTGAGTTATTAGGAAAGCAGGTTGTGACAGTTAGCAGTAACTATGTGTAGAGATAATATATGGGGACTGCATGACATACCTTAAAAAGTGAGAAAATAAAAATGTTTCAATTATCAAAATAAAACAAAAACTATTTTCTTTCTTTCAGAGGCTCAATGACAAGTCTGGAATCTTGTCACAGTGGATTCTCTCAGCTTAGTGCTCAGACGACGTCTTCCAGCCAGTCACAAAGTAGCTCTTTGATTTCCAGATAAGGAGCATCACACATCTTCCAGAAGATGGTCGAAATTCAGAGTACATGTAGTGCAGTTTGCAAAGCTGGGGTCTCCTTGAGTACGGGCACGTGCAGATGTGGAAGTTTGTAAATCAGCTTATACCACATTTTGAAAAGACAAATATGTGACCTGGGGATTTTTTTATCATAACTGAGACTATTTCCTTGAAAATTGATATTTAGATATTTTTCTGAAACAAAGCAAGATAGCCCCTACTTCAGTGTGTGTTCTAGCAATAGCAACAAGAACTGTGTAACTTTCATACTTATTTCTGTCTTAAGGGCTGAATGATGACCGCAGAGTTCCTCTGAAAGAAAAAGCCATAAAAAAGCTTTCAGAATAAAACAACTCGAGCTCAGCTGTGGGCATGTCATTGTGACACTAATTAACTAATGCAGCTGTGGAAGTCTAGATACACAGTCCAGCATGGTGTATGCTTTAGAAACAGTGCATTGGTGAACTCTGATTTCGTTTAACTTTTTCTGGCATGAAAACTAGACTAGCCATAGAGAAAAGTGAAAGTTGTTTTAAAAATAGTCATTTGATTTTTAATCTTTAACCTAAAGCACGCTTACTGTACTGTAGCTAAATTCACATGTGACTGCGTCTAATTCCACATGGTCCTTTCTGAAGCACACATTTAACCCATATAGAATCTGGGGGTGCATGAGGTTCTTGCTTTGGATGTGCTGTTCTGGTACCACATCACAGTGCTGCTGAGAATGAGGATTATGATGATGTGGACAGATGAATCGCATAAAAAGCAAATGGTATGTTACACTGAGTCTGCATGCCAGCGGATGAGGCAAGAGCTATGCATTTTAACTTGTGGCAGGCCAATGCACCATCCTCTCAGTTCTCTAACTCTTCCTGGTCACTGGCATAATACCTCTTAAAACACTGTGCCCATTTATTGTAAGTGTATGCCTCAGCACATTTCTACAGAATTAGATTCAGCAGCATGTGATTTTAGCTAATGAACTGCAGAAACTAACAGCCATAGTCTTTATGTATGTACGTCTAGATTTGAGCTTGGGTCGGAAATGCTCTTTGCTCTTCCTGCCCTGTTAGTATGCTGGGGGTAGGTAAAGGCATTTTTGCCCCAGAACAAAGGGCTTCTGAAAATAACTAGCAATAATTTTTACACTGGAATTTTTAGCATGGGCGCACTGGAAAGACTGCCTTATAGTGTTGTGTGTTTTACCTTTTTCAAATTTAGGAAATGTATATGCTTTTGTAAGTATTCCTCATGTATCTATTTATAGGACATAAGCTTATAAAATTCTAAATATTTTTTAATTATATTTGAGCACTTTATTCTAACATGCCATGTAAGCAGGCATTTGGTAAAACCAATAGTTACTGTTAATTGCAATTTGATGATGTAGCATTAGTCCTAATACTGTAGTTGATTATGTGGGTCTGCCCTCCAGGTTTTAGTTTGGTTACAAACATAGATGCAAAATAAAAACCCAGGAACATATCATTATAGTGAAAACTGAATCATTAAATCCTATCTGGCAAAATCTGATGCACTGAACACGCACAATTATTGAACAGATTTCATTTTGCATCAATACATATATAAATGTTGAAATGCAGCAAGCAAGGCATAAACTCAATACTGTGTTGATTGTTTTAGTGGGCAAACCGCTTTGCATCATCCAGCTAATGAAGTAATCCAACCAGATATTTTGTTTACACTATTGAATTCATGGCAAAGAGAAACTACTGCATCCTCAGTGATCTCGCGTCAGTGAGCCCAGCTGCTGGAGAAACCAGCAAAGTGGATGTGAGCGAGTAGCCAAAGGTCAGCTCTCTCATCTCAGGGTGCTTTAGCCGACTTTATAGTTTTTCCCTGGTGGAGGTCAGATGCATATGCAGCAAAGTAACTGCTGTGCTAGGTGCTTTGGTCTACCAAGCAGCTTATAGGTTCATAGGTAGGTACTAGGCTATCTGCCCAAAGGCATTTATGAGCCTAGCCAGAATGTATTGGCTTTCGCTGCCCCCTTAGATTAGTTCCCTGTGCCTCTGTCCAACAGAGCCACTGAAGTGATCCCCGAGGTAAACTTTCTGTTTCCCATCCACTCATCAAGATTTCTTTTGAAGAGTGTTAGCGAGGAGCTCTGCCTTATGTAGATTGGGATCTTGTTCCAAAGCATGGGAAGTCTCTGGGATAGGAATCTATCCCTCCAGCACATCCTATTTATTGTTGTGGTGAGGTTTAGATCCCTAGAGCGTGTGGCTCGCGGGGATAAGGTTTTCTTTAGGTGGAGCATGTCCAGCAATTCTGGGTTGGACATGGTCTTGTATGTCAGGCAGAGATCATCTCTGAGTAGGCGGTATGCAACCGAGTACAGCTGTAATTTCTTCAGTCGATCTGCATAGGGCATCTGTTTGAGGCCAGTGATCCTCTTGGTGAGGTACTTCTGTGGTCTTTCCAGCTGTCGCAGGTGTCTTGTAAGGTACATCCCAAATGGGGCATTGTAATCTATGATGGGTCTGATGAGTGATGAGTAGAGGGACACAATGACCTCTTTTGATCTGAATGCGAACCCTTTTGTGATTAGGTGGGCCACGTAGAAGGATTTTCTAACCACTTTGGCAATGTGATTATCAAAGGTGAGATTACTATCTGCTTGGGTCCCCAGATCCCTTATTACGTCTTCTGTATTTAGGGGACTACCACCTATGTGGTAGTTTCTGGGTACTTTGTTTTTTCCAAAGTATCTGTAAAGTAAAAAGTAATATTTTAGATGAGAATAAGTGTGTGCAAGTGTGTCTGTCCGTGTGGGTGTATATGTGTGTAAACACAAACAACGCTGGCAGTATTTCAAGCTTTGCTTCAGCAGTGCATCTGTTGGTTGCCACTGTGTGGGGAGAAGATAGGAAATATGCAAAAATGTCCTGATCCTTGCTAGAGAAGAATCATGATCCCTGTCTTTAACTGCCTTCTCCGAATGCCCTTAGATGCCAAGAATGAGGAGAACATAAACGAGCCCCTGAAGCAGTTAGGAGTTCAGTGGTCATGGAGATGGGATGGAGGAAAAAAAATGATTAAAAAAGTATTTCCTTTACTTCAAGGGTGGGTGACCTTACAGGAGGAATATATTATTATTGTGGGGGGGGTGCAGCCCAGAACATAAGGGGTTCCGGGGGGGGGGTATTTATCTTACAATAACATACTATACTGGTTGTGCAATTTCAAGAACTGCTGCTTCCTTTTTAAATGTCAGCAGCATTTTTTTCTGATTAGATGGCTGCTTACATTATAGTAAGTGGCCACACATAGTCATATCTTACAGACTGATGCGTTTCATATTTTTGCAAAGAAACTTGCAGAAATATGTAGTGAGTGTTCCTTCCTATAACCAAGTTTCACTAAATCCTATTTGGTCATTTAGCATACAGTGATTCAGTCTTCAATATAATATCATGTTCCTGAATATATCCTCTCAGTGTTTTGACACAGCCGTGGGGTAGATTTCTGTGGTATATGGTATGAGAAACTTAGATTTTTGTAGTAAGTGGTATAAGAGAAACCTTAACAGATATTGTGTTCGTTCAATCATTTCATGAATATATAGTTTAGAAAAATAGAGTAGAGTTGTTAGTAATAGTCACTGACTGTTAGGGGCTTCTTCAGATTAGTGTTATAAGTGCTTTCATTTTGCATAATTAGTATTTAAAAATGTCAAATCATTTTAAACATTATTTTAAAGTTTCAGAGCAGTACTGTTTGCTATGCAGAAAATGAGTGGCACAGAGTTTATTGATGAAATGTTTCTTATATTACTCAGTAATTTATTTATTTATTTATTAATATGAATTAGCCCAGCCGAGTTACTTCAGAACCATTTTACTAGCTGGTGTACGTTTTTCTTTGAGCCTTGGTTGCCCGAGAGTAAATGCTGATATTTTTAAACTCAATGCATTAAGCACATAATAGAAAAAATGACAGGCAGTTTTGGGAACTAGGGATTTTTTCGCCTTCTCTCCCTTCCTGTGTGTTAATTGTTCACTCAAGCAGTTGGCTGGCATTTCAGGTGTCTCTTTACAAGGGAAGCATCATTTGCTTTTGCAGTAGTAGGATCATCTGTTGTTAGACTGTAAATGGTGTGCTCATGTCATATAATATCCATTATTTCTCCCCTGATGCTGAATTTTTTCTGTCAGTTACGGGTCTAGGCAATAACAGATCCTAAAAATGGAAATTGCAGTCTATCAAAAGTACAGAGAATCAGTATAAAATCTTGTGAGATAATATACTCATCATGGATGTCTTTGGAATGAAAATGACAAACTAATCATGCACATTTTAATCTACCCATATTATGTAATATGAACGTCATAGTGCAGAACATTTTGTATAATTAATCATGTTTATTATGACATTAATCCATTTGACTATTAATTTGTAATAAGCATTACATTCCAGTTTGTAATCAAAAATTTGATCTAACACTTTGGCGAGACTGTAGTTGTCCATATGTCATACTGATGGTGCATCTTTGATCAGTGAGTAGCTTAAATTACATAGATACAAAGTATCCAGGTCTCACATGCCTTGCCTCTTCCATGGTGCCATCTTCCTTTAAGGAAACGCTGATAACATTCTAAGTGGTGCAAGGTGCATTTCTGCTGTGTGCTGCTGCAGTTACCATCTGCTCTGTTGCAAATTCAGTCAGAATATTTTTCTAGCTGTTGACATCACATTGAGTCAAATCAGTGTTAAATGCAGTTTGTTCTGAAGATGGAAGATGAATCTGGAGTCCGTGAGTTGATAGTACTGTAAATCTACTTAACAAATTTATCTGTAAATAAGCTAAAGAAATGCATGGTTAACTGTTTATAACCTGTACACTCAAGATAACCATTTCAGATGAGGTGACTAATAGTTCCTACTATGATGAATATTAAAAAATACTGTTTATAAAATGTTTTTAGGAATACCAAAAGATATACGAATGTAATGAACCAACTCTGTGGTCTTGTTTTTTGAGTAAAAGAATGTAGTTAAAATAAAAAAAATAGTGTTTCATGACTATTATTATTGTATCAAAACAAGCAGATTTTACATGAATTATTTTTTAATTGACTCTATCCTCACAGTTTGGGACACGAGAGACTAGAAGAAACCCTGTAGAAGCAGTGTTTATTGCTTTTCTTCTATTAAATATGAGATGTTTAGACCTCGTGTTGGTCTATGGATTGTCTGTTCTGCCATAATGGGTATACAGCATGTCCTGCTCTATAGTACCAACTGGAGGATCGGTACCCCTGCTTACCACCATTATTAAAGCATTCCCTAAATTAAAATGTGTCTGTAGTTATGTTACTCTTCATCTCTTCTCATAGTGGTAAAACTCAGTATGAAGAAGAATGAACTCTTACAAATTAATTTAATTTATGGAAAGCAGAGGGTGAAGTCTACCAATTTCGATCTTTTCTGGAGTGCAGTGAACCAGATTGTAATGTGGATTTTTGTGGTGTCTGCAATTCTGGCACCACCATATGCTAGAATTGTGCTTAAGATGGAATTAATTGATTTGCACTGTTTGAAGCTAGCATGCCTTCATACATCAGCCAAGATATATTATAATGAATTCTATGCTGGGATGCTTAGCTTCATGCAACCAAAGGTATCTCTTCAGCACAAATAGCAGAGACCCTAGTAAGTGAGTTTGATACAAAGAGCTAGTGAGCTAAGCTGCAAATTCTTTTATTTTGGCTGCTGCGAAGAGCAGAAACCACCAGTTGTAGGTCCAACGCTGTACATTTAGTGGTGGCATCTGTGGTGTTACATTCTTTTTTTTTGTAACAAGATTTGTTTTCTTCCATTGCAATGCTGACCATCAGCTTTCCACACCAACCAGCTAGCCCATTTATGTCCTTCATCAGCTTCTCCCTCCTGAAGTTAGCCCATTTCTGTCCTCCATCAGCTTCCCCCTCCTGAAGTTAGCCCATTTCTGTCCTCCATCAGCTTCCCCCTCCTGAAGTTAGCCCATTTCTGTCCTCCATCAGCTTCTCCCTCCTGAAATTAGCCCATTTCTGTCCTCCATCAGCTTCCTCCTCCTGAAGTTAGCCCATTTCTGTCCTCCATCAGCTTCCCCCTCCTAAAGTTAGCCCATTTCTGTCCTTCATCAGCTTCCCCCTCCTGAAGTTAGCCCATTTCTTTCCTTCATCAGCGTCCCCCTCCTGAAGTTAGCCCATTTCTTTCCTTCATCAGCTTCCCCTCCTGAAGTTAGCCCATTTCTTTCCTTCATCAGCTTCCCCCTCCTGAAGTTAGCCCATTTCTTTCCTTCATCAGCTTCCCCTCCTGAAATTAGCCCATTTCTTTCCTTCATCAGCATCCCCCTCCTGAAGTTAGCCCATTTCTTTCCTTCATCAGCTTCCCCCTCCTGAAGTTAGCCCATTTCTTTCCTTCATCAGCTTCAGCCTCCTGAATTTAGCCCATTTCTTTCCTTCATCAGCTTTCCCCTCCTGAAGTTAGCCCATTTCTTTCCTCCATCAGCTTCCCCCTCCTGAAGTTAGCCCATTTCTTTCCTCATAGGTTCATAGGTTCATAGGTTCATACTAGGCTATCTGCCCGAGGGCATTTACAAGCCTAGCCCATAGTTTTGTGGCTTACGCCACCCCTTTAGTATGGGGAACTATACCCATTATTTTGCTGTGCCTCTGTTGAGCAGTGACACTGAGGTAATCCCTGGGGTATATCTGCGATCTCCCCCTCCTGAAGTTAGCCCATTTCTTTCCTCCATCAGCTTCCCCCTCCTGAAGTTAGCCCATTTCTTTCCTTCATCAGCTTCAGCCTCCTGAATTTAGCCCATTTCTTTCCTTCATCAGCTTTCCCCTCCTGGTTAGCCCATTTATTTCCTCCATCAGCTTCCCCCTCCTGAAGTTAGCCCATTTCTTTCCTCCATCAGCTTCCCCCTCCTGAAGTTAGCCCATTTCTTTCCTCCATCAGCTTCCCCCTCCTGAAGTTAGCCCATTTCTTTCCTCCATCAGCTTTCCCCTCCTAACCTATTAGCCCTTTTTTCCATCATAATTTTCTCTCTGCTGATGAATTAGCCTTTCATCCCTCCATTCTAATAGCAGTTACCATGATGGAGATGAGAACAGGCCAGTGATATACTGTCATCCAGGTGGGTGTGGTATTTTTGACCATAACTTCTCAGGGACCTGAATGTTCAAGTCCCACATAAGGTATAGGCTTCCACACCCTCCCCATTCCAAGCTACGGTGTAGAACACAGTTTGACAGGCCAGTGGCACATTATTTGCTTCCGTATGATCACTTGCTGCTACAACAACTCAGGCTTCTACCAAATGGCAGTAGTGCAATGAATCATACTGTCTCCCTTTCATTGAAATGAGTGACCAAATGTCAGCAGCTCACATCTGCACCTCTTGCCTGGCTCCATCCACAGCTGGACATTTAGTTAATCCTTGATCATCTTAGGCAGTCAGGACTTCATCATTCTGTTTCATGAAGCTGAAAGTCACGTCATATTCTTATATTGCTTGTATCATCATAATTCCAGGAAGTGACAGAAGAACTTCAGGCTGTTAGTTGAACCTGTAGCACTATGGTGCAGGATGGATCACAGCCATTATTTTTCACTTGTTGAAGCACAGCATTTCACGTTCCCCTCACTTTCCACTGTTATGTGTTAAGGGGGTGACATCACCATGTGCAACAGTAGTGAAGACATAAGCCTGGGCTCAGCGAATGTCATCCATTGAGGGCAGGAGCGCCCCCTAATTGTTGAGTTTGTCCATGCTTTGTTCTGTTTGTAGCAATGATGTAGGGAATAGTTTTAAGACCAACACCTAACCAAATATCAGGAACTAAAACATGCTGTGGTAACTATGATGGACTTTGTTCTGAGTATATCAATGATCCAGAGATGGTTGGCGCTATTGTGATGTAAACAGTTTCTCTAGAGCTTCTGATTAATGCTCTCTTGGTCTATACCAACATGGGGGAGGGGGGAATGACGAGTGTGTAAGTAACCTTTTTATCTTTCTTCTTTTCTTTTGTTCCTGGGATATCACCCCAAAAAATACATTCTTCACAGGCTTTACAGATATTGTGCATTCTCTCTGTCTTAAGAATGAGAATGTAAAACTGCAAAGTCTGAGAATCATAATCAAGTCAAGTATGATTGATCTTTGTAGGCTGTTTTGCTTCACACATTCCCTCTGAACAGAAATACACTGCCATGTTGTTATATGCATTTTAAAGCAATGGGTGAATCAGTATTCTTCCTTTATTGCTTTAGGTTAGCTGACATGCCTTAAGTTAAAAATGCACGCTCAAGTCATTTTTTCATTCCTACTTTTGAAGCAGGTATAAAACTGGCATGTATAGAGAGCATCATAAATCTGAAGTGAGGACCTCTAAGTTATCCAGAATTGCTTTCTATTTAGGTAAATGCAATAGGTTAATCTGTTGTGCATGCCATATGTAAAGTAGCTTGTCTGTTCTTTTTTTTGGTAGCTCTGGGTGAGCCAGTGTTTTCTTCAGAATAAAAAAACATGGTGCTAAGATCTGTCCTGTAGGTGTGATTCAGCAATTAAGGTCACTTCTTAGAAGGCATTACATTTTTACGTCTAACATAATTTTTGGTTACATTTTACCAGCCATTATGCGTGATGCTACTGTAAGTATCCTTGTGTAATATGGCCAGTTTGCTGGTTGACATCATCTCAGAATACATAATATTTGAGTTCTGCAAAGTGACATTTGGGGAAGTTATGTATAGAAGCAGGGTGGGGGAGTACAGGCACAGAGATATGGAGCCCTAAATGTAGTAAAGGTGATCTGGGGCTACTAAGTGAGCTAGATGCTGATGGAGCTGATAAGGTAACATAAACTAAGTGTCTTATATCTAGGGAAAGGCAATAGTGCAACTGAACTGCACATACCATTTTGGGGTGGCATAGTATCGCAGACTGGCAAGATGTCATTTGGTTCGGGGCAATGCATAAATGTGTCCTCTGTTATCACAATATAGCCATGACATTACACAAATGTAGTCAAAGGACTGTAGGGTCATAATGGCCATTGCTGATGACTCAGTCCTTCCTTCCACCTCTTGTCAGGAGGGGCACCTTGCATGGGAAGCCAAGTGCTACTGCAGTTAGGAGGTACAGTGCCAGTAGGGTAATAGGGAGGTTCAGGAGCAGTTACCATTACACTGGGAGCCCAGTATGTTAATCTAAACGTAGAATGTCAACATTTAAGGACTGGTTGCCTGAAGATAATCTCATATACATAGGAGAGTATGTGGATTGATCTGAGCTGATTTTCCTGATTGACTGGAACTTATATCAGCTGTACTTTGTTTTATATCAAACAATCCAAACTGTCTCTTTCACTCTTGGAGACTGTCCAAGAGTAGACCGTTAATTTGTCAGGTTGCAAAGTTTCACAGTCAATACCCTATGCCTTTGACTTAAAGTATTCATATCTTATGTTTTTGTCAGTGGTGTAGCAGATGTTTAGGTGTTTTATGTAATTTTATAAATCAAAATTACTGTGTATATATCTAAATTATATGACTTTATGCAGAAGGCTTGTTAAGCACAAGACTTCACATTAATTTTAAATGAATTATTAAGGGGAGGGTAGGACATAGCACTAGTCAGGCAAGTTAAATAACATCTTTTTCATCTCCACATCAGAGTGTGAGAAGCTGTGGAGCTACTGGTCTATCTTCTGGATCTCTAAAGTTATTTCTTATTGGCTCAATCCCAAAACAAATTCAGTTGACAACAAGAACACAATGAACATAGTCTCCAGTTGACTTCCATTTCCATATCATTGTTCTGGAATTTTTTTTCTTTATTATCCTTGAGCACTGTATAATAATCTTTCTGTAGTGGCATCCCACTTTTGATATTAACCAACTGTTATATGGTATTACTTCTCAACAAGTTTCAGTGATTGTTTTTTATATTTTCTTCTTTTACTGGGAGATGATGAGGTTTGACCAGTGGACTCTGGATTATATTTCAACTCTATAAATGGTGTATATTTCCAGAGTAATCTGCACATTAACGTGTAAGCCTGGATATTCAGCTGTAAGTTTTCATGAATGGAAACTACTTTAGAAGGTATTCAAAGACATACTTAGTAAATAGAAACATTCAGAACTGCATTATTTTGTGTCTTCATCTAGAAAAAACTCAAATGTTCTGTTCCTTTTAATCCAGATCTTGGATGTTTTTGTCAAGAAGCATTGCCTTTCTTCTGTAATAAGAATCCTTATTGTAATTTATCTTTTCTTACAAGCACACAGTGTGCATAGGTAATTCAGACTGTCTTCCTCATGGCGAATGAGTTTTCCTTTTATAGTAATTGATAGTAAAACCTTAATTTTTTTCCATACCCAAATTTACCATGTCATGATACAGTCTCCCAGTGTCAATATTAGTCAGCACCCATTTGTGCCACCAACTGTTTTTTTATCAAGACAGGTTAAGCAAGGTACTAGGTCAATACCTGAACTGGTGTGAACTGGCAGGTGTTGCTGGATGTGGAAAAACAATGTTGGTGATTATTCCGCAAGCCATTGGGATTGCAGGTTTATTGCAGGTTATGAGGCAATAACTTTATTTGCAGGAGAGGGATGGTAGTTCCCAGAGAATGTTTCACAACTTATTGGTAGTGCTTTAGGGTGTATAGAGCTATAATGAGTGGCAGAATATATCTAAAATACTGACTAATGATGCAGATATGGACAGGGACCACCAGGTAAAATTACAACACGTGACTAGTGTTTACTGAAGAGATTTTAGAAGCAACAAGGATATGAATCTTTACTGATGTGGAATGTCATATGGTGGGACCTCTCAACTGTCATTGTTCTGGAGGAATTGTAAGGCTTGATTTACCCCTTTATACAATTTTCTGAATCCCCTTCATCACGTGACTTTCCAAGCCCCCCAGTACACAGAAAACCACACTATGTGACCAACATACCAGTGGCAACAATAATTTAAAGAAAAAGGGCACACATCTTAAATCTCCTTTTTTTAGAAGCAAAAATGAATAACCTTGTTTGGTAGAATTTTGCGATACAGTTCATTAAAGTCTACAGATTTTACACTGTCTCTTTGATAATAGGCTTATATTTTTCCATCATTTTATCACTCTGTGTTTTTTAAACGCCTGCTTCTGAGTAGTATCCCACATTCCTTCTGGAAATGGGAAGAGTTATGTGCTATTTAACATTCAGATTTTTTTCTTTTTTTTTGTTTTATATTCAGATTTTATGATAATTAAATGTCCACATTTTTGATTGGATGTACCCACTTTTCACGGCCTTTTCTATCTATTTCCAGTGTCCACATGTCGAGGCACTCAAATCAAGGAGGTGCTAACATTCTGCTTAAGAATAGTAAAGATAGATATTATTTGCTGTTGTCAGTTTAGCAGAATGTCATCAGTGAAGGGCACATTAACACCCACCAAACAGGCACAGTTTTGTGAGAACAGTCTAAAGTATAATGCCACTTTCCAGCTGATATAACTGAGTCCATATTGTGAAGAGAAAGTACGCCTTGGATGCTCATTACTTTTTGGGCCTGTATGAATATCAGGAATTTAACATGAGTCTGTGTCACTGTGATACAATATTTTGGAAGCCATATCTAGCTCATGTTAGATAGCTTTGCACTACATAATGTCCATCATCTGTTCAGTCAGCTAGAGACCTTGCAGATTTTCTGCTGTACAAAGTATATTTTTAGTTGCTTAGCCTAGTTTTAAGTATTGCAACCCAAATGTTTTGTCTAAGAAATTATTTGATAAAATGTTGCCACCAGAATTATTAACTCACATAGGTAAAGCTGAAAGGGTACGTCAATATACTATTAATTTCTTATTTTGTATATTTTGTTATATTTTTAAAGCCATTCATTGCAGCTCTGATTTTAAATACATATCTGGAACCAAATTTTTTTTCTGCATTATTTGTTGTTTTATAGGATTTATAAGGTGCTAAATGAGAATTGAAAGTACAAAGCTTTCATGATCTTAACTACTCCAACATGATTTCAACAAGTTTGGATGTTTGTGGTTGTTTTATAGGATTTGTAAGGTGCTAAATGACAATTGAAAGTACAAGACTTTCATGATCTTGAGTACTCCAACATGATTTCAACAAGTTTTAATGCTGTATTCCTTTTGGCCTCAGTGTCAGGTATATTCCTATCAGTATAACCCCCCTCTCTCTTTTTCTGCCTTTCTGTAAAGGCTTTGCATGGCATATTTCACTTTCTGTAACTGTGTGCTGCATTGCTATATAGACATAGTTTTCAGGCTTTGAAGTCCCTTTAACAAAGAATTTTTTTGTGATGGCAGTTTCTTGGCATAAATTAATTAAGTGTAATGTCTTTAGCAAATACCTTGTCATGATGCCAAGGCAAAATTTTAGTCCCCTTTAAAAATGGCATTTATTTACAGACCATTAATATTTTATACACTAGAGAGGCAACCATGAATGGTGCAGATGATGGTGTTCCTCCCACTTTACCATATTTTCTCTTCAGTGCATTAAAATCCCACCATTACGAGATGTTACATGAAATGCTGATATTATCAAGCAGAGCAGCTAAATAGATACACTGACATGAAGTACCATATTTGTCACATACCTAATGAAAATGTTTTTTGTGGTATTTATCTTTTCAGATTGAAATAATAATAATGTGCTCTAATGGTTTTCCATGGAGCAAATATTGTCTCCAAAATTTGTATGAATAATTTAACCAGTATCAGGTGATACTTCAATTGGCATGCTCTGAAGCACAGAAGCTTCTGTCTGTGAACCTGCACCGACTGCTTCTCATGTCAAAGTGCATTGGTTAAATTATTTTTTAACTATGTAGTTGTATCCCCGGGGATTTCTGTTACTGTAGTGTTTTCCTGACAGCCACCTCCAAATTCTTGGTTTTCTGCTGATCCAGTACACCATCAATTCAGATGACTTGGAATTTGTTGATGTTTCTGTCATTGAAGGTTAGCAGGTGACTTGCATATTGCAGTACTGTCTAGTACAGGCTGGCTGGCAGAACCCATTCCGTAGCTTCAGGGGTATCCAATTACTCCTCAGCGGCTCTTACTGGCAATGCCAGTTTTGATTCTTCTTCCCTTTTTTTCTTAAGAGCTTTTTATTCACATGGTATATTAGATTTGTTAGCATATTTTATATTTAATGTACAGCTTGCCAGTACATTGGTTTCCTGTGACAAATGGCAAATCTGTCCTTTTAAGTAGTTTAGGACAGTTTGTCAAGAAAGATTCTGCCCAGATGATACAAAGCCTCCTTGAAGATCTTCCGACAAGGCCATAGAGGAGAATTATTCACTAAGGGCAAATGATATGGCGTTTATGTACTTGTTTTTATTTTTAATTTTTCATTCTGTAGAAAGGAACACCTTAGGGTGGCCCATTCCTGCAATGTTAATCAGTTTACTTTTAGTACGTCTTCAGTAATGGTTATTTTGAAATAATAATAAACTTTGTATACCTCATATCCATCCTAAATTAGGCAGGACTGGGGGTTTGTTGGGAAGCCTACATGTAAAACACAGTCAGTATATAGATCTTCATTTTACTTGTAAATATAATTAATATGTGGTGATGATTTAGTCCAGAAGCAGTGCAATGGGATATGTTTTAAAATGCATTCATTAATGTGTATACCAATAATTTTTAACATCTGCACTTCTGAACAGAAGCACTTTGAAAAATGAGGTATAAAGATGATACCTTCCTGGTAAAGTTATTTGTTAAAACAGTGGGTTATTGTTCCTAAAATTGTTATTTGTTAAATGAGAGGGGGGATTGTTTTTAAAATTTACACATACTAACTTTATTTAGCAATGTTCATTACTAACAGCTTCACTCAAAAGCAAAATGTAGATCTTGTAATATGGTTGCCTGTTTGCATGATTTAGATAATTATTGCAGTGTACTATTATATAAATACACTATTTTCATTAATGTTTTTTTTTTCTGAATCATTAATGGCTTGGTCTAGCATTGTTTTATGGGACTGATGACATATGACCATGTATACCTGCTATTACTCTTGGGTATAATGTAAACAGATTTGAGAATATTCTGCAAACGTCTTTTGTGAGAGCTGAACCTCTCAGTAATGATGTTGAGTTGAGACTGGTAGTGACTGTATCATTTGTAACACTTCCCCCTAAAGTGCTGATTTTAAGATTTTAACTTGCTTTCAGACATGAAATTAATAAACTACTGAGTTTGAAACAATCTTTGCTTTTGTGTCCTTTATTGTCTTCCACAGTCAGATAGTATCACTCTGTCTTAGATTACTTAAAATGGGTGTGCAGTTGCAAATTACTGACATACTTAGTACAACAGAACATCAGGAATGCTAAGATTCTGGGAAAGGTAAATGATGAGTCTCTCAAAACTATACAGATTACACTTCGACTGTATAAAGTTGTTAAGAGAAGATAGTGACGGCAATCGCAATACAAGGGCTGTACTCATACATTGTCTTTTACTTATCACTACCAAAGTCATCATTAGTCAGGGAAAAGAAATATAGTTATTTTTTCCACACAATAAAATCAAGTATATGCCTTTCCCTTTCTTTAACAAATTCGGCAAAGAAATCCCATTTTTGAAGCACTTTGCTCTAATTTGTTTGATTTCAACACTTCTACTTCACAATAAGAAATGATTCCCTCAAGTTGTAGATCTGTGCTGTGTTTTGAAAGCAATAAAATAAATTGAACTGACATAATGTGAGAACTGAAATGATTGGGCTAGGAATATGGGGTCAAAAATATCAAAAAAAGATACTTGGTTATTTGGAAATACCTCTAGAAAAAGTAGGTGTGCTAATTATCATTATTATATTTCTTGTAAAAACTGAATGGCAAAACATATACTCTCTCAGATCTCAAGGTAAAATGGCTGAAATGATAATATTTTTGGAACTTGCTCTGTTTTATTATTCTAGGGTAGAAAGAAAGTTGTATCTGCTTCTGTAATACAAGGACACAAGTACACAAATTATATACAAGCTGTAGCACAAAAGATGAATACCTGTATTAGGAAAAACATTCTTCTAGGAAATACCTTTCATAACAGACACATGTGAGAGTGTTCAATCTCGCCGTTTGTTCTTACACATGGGTTCGGAGCCGATCCTCGGCTCCGAGTCGGCTGCATAGCAAAGCTCTGCATCTTAGAGAAGCTCGAGACCAGGCTATATCCCACAATACTCCCTGCCATTACTCAGATCTAGTTTGCCACTGCAACGGATCACATTGACGAGAGCTCGGACCAGAGAGAATTTTGTTATATTCAGATAAGATTCTTATCTTTCTAGTTTAAAAAGTTCTTATAGTTCTTGATAAGTTAGTTTTTGATTAGTACTAGTGTGTGTGTGTGTGTGTTATTGTAATTAATCCTGTCACATTTTTATAGGTCCCCTTTTGTGGCCTACCTCTTCTTACCCACTTATAGCAATACTTATATATACATATATAAATATTTTCTAAAAATATTTCTTATTAGTTATTATAGCTAGTGTCTTAAAATTTTTCATAGTAGAGTGTCTTACTACCGGTTATGTCAGAAAAAGCCAAATCCGGCTTTAAAAGATGTCAGTGTGGACAGAAAATGTCCATCACTGACAACCACACTTCCTGCGTCTACTGTCTTGGCCCTCTCCACCTGCAAGAGGATTGCTCTATATGCCATTCCTTCAGCGGGAGGGTCATGACAGATAGACGTAGGAAACTTATAGATAGGGGACTACTTAAGCCTGCCTTCCAGGAGGCTTTGGACAAGTCAGATCAGACTTCTAAGTCCTCGAAGGGGTCGAAGATGTCGGAGCCCATGTCATCGGCTCCGAGTTCATCTTCGAAGGTTCGTTCGCCGGTTCCACAGACTTCGGGGCCGAGCGTCGAACGTTTGTCTTTCACTGAGCCCCAGGTATTGGAAACGGTGTCGGAGCTACCGCCACCATCCATTCTTCAGTCGGTGCCATCTTCGGCCCCTTCGACCCGATCTTCCAGACCGTTATCCGATACAGATGTGGATCGTGTCGTGCAGAAACTTATGGAGAACACGGCCCTTTCCAAGTTGATTGCTGTTTCCTCCCAATTGGTGTCGAAACTAGAAGGCCTCCCTTTATCTCCAATAGGTCCTCCTTTGAGACCCATCCAGTCTTCGGAGCCGGGAGAGGATGAGCCGATGATAGTGGAGCCCTCGGTGCCGAAACCATCCATTGCACGATCGACACCATTGACTTCGACTCCTTCGGAACCTGTAGGTGAGTCGCAGAGCCGACGATATCTCCTCGGTTCCAGGACCGAGAGTCGTACCGACTTTTCGGTGCCGACTCTCCCTCTCGGGGTCTCGGCGCAGATTGGCTCGGCTCCGTCCTCGGGGTTGAGGCCCACGGCCCCCGTGTCTGGGATGCTTCCATGTTCTTCAGAACCGGAGGTGTCCTCGGCCCGGGGTTCAGGGGTTTTTGACCTTATGAGGAAGGTTTTGTCTGCACAGACAACCACTTCATCGGAGGCATCTTCTCCCTCCCCTAAGGGGCTGCTCTCTGTTTCTGCCCCCATGACCCATCCAAAGCGTAGAGCACCATTGCCTCAGCCACCCCCAGAGGGTGCCCCCTGTTCCTCGGAGGCCTCACCGGAAGCCCCCTCCGATGAGGTTCCGAGGAAAAGACTGTGCAAGAGGAGGCACTTAGATTCCCCGCAGGAATCTCTAACATCTGACACTGACTTGGATGAGGCAGAGGGGTCCCCAAAATCCCCCTCTGAGGATGTCTCATTTGCGGACATCTTGGAGATCTTAAAACAGAGGGGTGATTGGCAGTCCCTAGCCCCACTGAGGACGAGTCGGTGTTGCTGAAGGCTTTTGGTGCAGAACCTTCTACCTCCTGGGTTACTCCGCCCTTCGATGAGTTAATGGATTTAATTGCTCGAAGGGCGTGGGAGACACCGGACACAGTGGAACCGGTCCCTCAAAAACCGAGCAAATTTATCACCGCCCCCCAGGACAAGGTTTATCTCACCAAGGGAGTCCCGGTCGACGTTATGGTGGTGGCGGCAGCCAATAAAAAGGAGATGTCTGAGTCTTCCTCTTCTGTTCATCCTCCTAATAAGGATTCTAGGACTATGGACAGATACGGGAAGTGCGTTTTTAGTTCAGCGACTTTTTCCATGCGTTTGCTAAACTATTTGACACATTTTACACGTCTGCAGAGGGATCTCATCAAGGAACTGGGAGATACCCTCCAGGGTAACACAGATGCTGCTGTTTCAGATAAGGTAACAGCACAGCTTAATACCCTTACCTCCATAGTGAACTCATCCATGAGGCTCATCTCGTATGCGGCTGAAGGATCGAGTAGAACTGCAGCTTCAGCGATTGGTCTACGAAGACAATCCTGGATGTGGCTGTGCTCATTTGTGGAAGCCTTCAAGTCTTCCTTCACCAACGCCCCCTTTGATGGTGCCACACTCTTTGGGCCCAAAGTGAAGGAGACACTAACTCGGTGTGAGCAAGAAGAAAAGACTCTGTCTGCTGTCGGAGTCTGTTTTTCCGCTCCAACTAGACCGTACCCCAAAGGGCAATGAGGCAGAAAAATATGGTTCCGTAAAACTCAGGGATCTTTCCAGGCCACACAGAGTGACCCCTCCCCCAGAGGCAGGGGGGGGGTAGAAATGGAAGATGTCGCCCCGGCGGCAGAGGAGGTCCGTAGAACCAAGGCGACAGGGATCCTGTCCCTGGTAAGCCTTTCCAGCACTCCTGAACGGGGGCCCGACTGTCCTGCTCTGGAGGCAGTTGGGGGTCGCTTGGCTTTATACCCACAGGCCTGGCTAACTCTCACCTCGGACTCTTGGGTAAAAAGCATTGTAACCAGAGGATACAAAATCCCCTTCATGTCAACTCCACCCCAACAAAGAAGGTTTCCAGATGTGCCACTCCATCTGCGAGGCCCAGCAGCAATAGAAATTTCAAAGCTGCTCGAAAAAAGAGTCATCCAGCCAGTCCCGGTGGACCAAAGAGGATCCGGAACTTACTCAAGGTTCTTTTTAGTTCCAAAAAAGACAGGGGACTGGAGACCGATTTTGGATCTCAGCAATCTCAATACCTTCATGAAAAAGGAAAAGTTCCGGATGGTCACGCTTCAATCGATCCTTCCATTTTTACAGAAGGACGACTGGATGTGCTCAATAGATCTCAAGGACGCGTACTACCACATCAAAATGGCCAGACTGTCCAGAGATCACCTGCGTTTCTGTCTGGGAGCCAGTCACTTTCAATTTCAAGCCCTGCCCTTTGGGCTCACCTCAGCCCCCAGGATATTCACCAAATGCATGGCAGTGGTAGGATCTCACTTGAGACGTCTAGGATTCCGGGTGTTTCCCTATCTGGATGACTGGCTCCTCACCGCCACCACCGAGCGTCGCCTCATACAAGCCAGAGACTACACAGTCAACCTTTGTTCCCACCTAGGGATTTCCATAAACTTCGAAAAATCTGCCTTACTGCCCTCACAGTATATTTCATTCATCGGAGCAGACCTAGATACACGTTTAACACTGGTAAAGCTCCCTCCATTAAGGGCTTCATCCCTGAAGGAACAGGTTCTTCTTCTACTGCAAAGCAGGAAAGCCCCGGCCAAACTAGTGTTGAAGGTTTTGGGACTCATGGCAGCGTCTCTGATTGCAGTCCCTATGGGGAGATTGCACATGAGGCTCCTCTAATGGCTGCTGTTCACGCAGTGGTTGTTCCAGCAGTTACCCCTAGCGCACGAGATTCTGATAACAGATTCTTGCAAACGAGACCTCTCATGGTGGGTGATAAGTCAAGATCTCACTATGGGTCGTCCATTTGTTCTACCCAATCTGACAGCCACGATAACCACGGACGCTTCTCTGATAGGGTGGGGGGGACTATTTCAGGGAAGAACAGTCCAAGGGGAATGATCCAACATGGAGTACAACCTGCACATAAATGTTCTGGAAATGAGGGCGGTGTTCCTGGCATTGCAACACTTTCAAACCCTCTTACCTCTAGGAACAATAGTAGTTCAGACAGACAACATGTCTGTAGTCTGGTACATAAACAAACAGGGGGGAACCAGATCTTACCCATTATGCAGAGAGGCCATGAGAATTTGGCAATGGGCAGAGTCCACGGGTCGCTTTCTGATAGCAACGCACATCCCGGGGTCATCCAACGTCATTGCGGACAGGTTGAGCAGAGCCATCCTGTTACCTCACGAGTGGTTCCTCAAGCTACAGGTGGCGGAAAGAATTTTCCGCAGATGGGGCCAGCCTTGCTGCGATCTATTTGCTTCCCCGATGAATACCAAATGCAGAAGCTATTTTGCCCTTCTACCCCCTCCGGGGATGTCCCCAGGGACGCACTGATACACGATTGGCCCCCGGGTCTCCTATATGCATTTCCACCTACCCCCTTGATTCCCAAATTTCTTCAGAAAGCCAGGAACCTGGAAAGGACAATTATACTCATAGCCCCATTCTGGCCTCGACAGATATGGTTCTCCTTTCTTCGAGCCCATCAAACAGAGGAACCGTGGATCCTGGACCCAGTACCAGATCTACTGACCCATTTGTTGGGAGTTCCTCACCCGTCTCTTCTATCCCTTAAACTAGCAGCTTGGCTGCTCCACTTCCCTGCCTAGCCAGGTCTGATCTACTTTCTCCGGCAGTTCAACGCATTCTCGTTGCCTCTCACAAGGCTTCCACTACAAAACTCTACAGGAGTAAATGGAAACGCTTTGTATACTGGGCATCTAGCCAACACTTGGACCCCTAGTAGCTCCTTTACATAAAGTTCTAGAATTTCTATCCATCCTTTTTCATAAAGGAGCCTCTACTTCCACACTAAGAGTACAGTTGGCGGCCATATCCAACTACCATGTTGGTGAGGATGGTTCTCCTATTATGTCCCACAGGCTTTGTAAGGCTTTTATGAAAGGATCCTTCCATCTTCGACCGCCCCTCAGAGACCCTTTATTCCCATGGAATTTAAATTTATTATTGTTGCAACTAATGTTGCCACCCTTTGAACCAGCCTCTTCTTGCCTCCTGAAGTTCTTGTCGTGGAAGACACTTTTTCTCATAGCTGTTACTTCAGCTCGAAGAGTTTCAGAGCTGCAAGCACTATCAGTCAAGCCGCCTTACTTAGTTTTCCACCCAGATAGAGTCTCCTTGTGAACAAATCCGTCTTTCCTTCCTAAGGTATGTT
Source organism: Protopterus annectens (assembly GCF_019279795.1). Lineage (NCBI taxonomy): Eukaryota > Metazoa > Chordata > Ceratodontiformes > Protopteridae > Protopterus > Protopterus annectens. Next base: position 368,063,261 of record NC_056746.1, on the reverse strand, counting down.
CTGTCACGAATATTAACCAGTCCATAGAACTCCCTACCTTTTTCAAAAACCATACCAGCAAGTTGGAGTATATGCTGCACAAGTTGGATGTCCACAGACAACTAAGATTTTATTTGGACAGGACTAAAGATTACAGGAAAACAGATCAGCTTTTTGTCGCATTTGCAGACAATGAAAATTGCATGGCAGTTACAAAACGTACACTATCTAAATGGCTTACTGATTGTATAGCCTTTGTATATTCTAAGTCGAATCAGGCCTTGCCTGCCAAACCTAAGGGCCATTCTACCAGATCCGTTTCCACTTCCTTAGCTCATGCAGCTCGTCTGCCTTTGGACACGATTTGTGCAGCAGCCACGTGGTCTAAACCACATACTTTCATCGCTCATTATAAGGTTGACAAAGCCTCCAAAGACAGGACATCTTTTGGTTCCACTGTGCTTAGGAACGTTCTTCCATGAGTCACTCGGGGTGATGGAGCTAGGGACGCTACCCATGTGTAAGAACAAACGGCGAGATTGAACACTCTCACATAAAGAAGTTATGTTCTTACCATAACGTTCCATGTGGAGTGTTCATCTCGCCTTTGTTCTTACATTCCCTCCCTTCCCTCCCTCACGTGTTTGGAAGAACGAGTAGGACTAGAGTCTGGTCGAAATGCCTTAACCCCTTCTGGGTATATTGTTTCTTACCTCATGGGGTATATTTCGCTACCCTTAGTTAATTTGTTAAGTGAGATAGGGTCTCTGAGTTTTGTGACTGTGTGTAGCCTTAGCACCTGAGGTTTTTGGTTGGTCTGGTTTACTTGCAAACTAGATCTGAGTAATGGCAGGGAGGATTGTGGGATATAGCCTGGTCTCGAGCTTCTCTAAGATGCAGAGCTTTGCTATGCGGCCGACTCGGAGCCGAGGATCGGCTCCGAACCCGTGTGTAAGAACAAAGGTGAGATGAACACTCCACATGGAACGTTATGGTAAGAACATAACTTCTTTTTACTTGTCAGTGGGACCGATGTGTATAGGTCATGTGAGAAAAGACTTTTATCATGGAGCTTATCCTGGCTTCTAAGAAGGGGTTCATAAATCATATGAGACAACTGCTTAGCATACCTTAGCTTTCACCATTTCACTCAGCTAACCTTAAGTGCCTCTTTTGTAGTGTGACATGCACATGTTGGAAGCATAAACCTCAGTTTGTTTGCCTTTTCCATTATTTGTAGCACTATGCTATCCAAATCATAACTGTGTTGATTTTGCATTTTTCTTTGGTGCACCTTTCAAACAAGTACTGTAAATGCCCAATTATTTTCTGGAATGTGCTACTCCCCTATGGAAAACCTCTACACATGCACTCATGCATCTGTGTTTATTTTATTTATTTATTTTTTTTTATTTTACATTTGTTGACCGGGCTTTTCTAGCTGGATATAGGTCCATTTTCAGTAGAGGCCCGGGGAGATAAGCTCCAAACAGTTCAAATAAAGTTCACATCTACAGCAGTACATATGTAAAATGCAAATACATTCACCATAAAGAAAAAAAAAAGAAAAAATTTTAGGTGGTCACACATTTATAAAGTATAAAAAAATGCAAAATATTTGACTAGACTTAGTACTATTACTAATGAAGTTACAATTAAATGTTCAGAAAGAATAATGGCTAAAAAGTACAGTATAAATGTAGATAAAAGGAAGATAAAAATAAGGTAATATGGAGTAGCAGTTGAGTAATACATCTAGTAGTACAACATGTCACTTTTTTGAGAATACAGTATTAAATATGAGTATGATGGAGAGGTAGAATAGTAGTTGTTAAGATAAAATTGTACCAGAGATGTGAAGGTAAGGTTGAATCAAGTAACAAGAGCATGGTCAGTCAGGTTTAGTACAGGGGCGCATCCAATGTGTTTTGAGGAAGAGCTTAAGTTTATTTTTGAACAGAGTAATATAGGGCAGTGTGGAAAGTTCAGAGGGAAGTAGATTCCAGGTTTTTCCAACAGTATTAGAGAAGAGAGAGTCTCCAGCTGTATTGTTTGATTTATTGATATTTACAAGAAGTTTTTGTGAAGATCTTAGGGACTTCAGGTTATAGTAGGGGTGAATAAGGTTAGATAGGATGGGTGAATTGATGAAGTATTTTATGGGCGATGGCAAGTTGATTAAATTTCAGCTGCTGCTGTAATTCAAGCCACCCTAGATGATTTAGAGTAATACAGCGGTGTGTTCTGTAAGGGTTACCTGTGGCAAATCTGGCTATATTATTGTAGGAGTTTTCTAGTTTCTTAAGGTTATTTTTCGACAGATTAGTAAATATGGGTGAGGCATAAAGAAGGGTAGAGATTAGATGGGTGTGGGCAATAGTTATTCTAGTTGCAGGAGTGAGGAAGGGTTCAATCCTATAAAGAGAGCCTATTTTTTATTAGTAGTTTTCAACGTGTTGTTGATATGGGTGTCAAAGTTATGGTTGTTGTCTTTGGTGATCCCTAGCAGTTTGGTAGTAAGATCTTGGGATATAAGAGTACCATTATTAGATGTTACAGTGAAGACAATCCTGGATGTGGCTGTGCTCATTTGCGGAAGCCTTCAAGTCTTCCTTCACCAACGCCCCCTTTGATGGTGCCACACTCTTTGGGCCCAAAGTGAAGGAGACACTAACTCGGTGTGAGCAAGAAGGAAAGACTCTGTCTGCTGTCGGAGTCCGTTTTTCCGCTCCAACTAGACTGTACCCCAAAGGGCAATGAGGCAGAAAAATGTGGTTCCATAAAACTCAGGGATCTTTCCAGGCCACACAGAGTGACCCCTCCCCCAGAGGCAGGGGGGGGTAGAAATGGAAGACGTCGCCCCGGCGGCAGAGGAGGTCCGTAGAACCAAGGCGACAGGGATCCTGTCCCTGGTAAGCCTTTCCAGCACTCCTGAATGGGGGCCCGACTGTCCTGCTCTGGAGGCAGTTGGGGGTCGCTTGGCTTTATACCCACAGGCCTGGCTAACTCTCACCTCGGACTCTTGGGTAAAAAGCATTGTAACCAGAGGATACAAAATCCCCTTCATGTCAACTCCACCCCAACAAAGAAGGTTTCCAGATGTGCCACTCCATCTGCGAGGCCCAGCAGCAATAGAAATTTCAAAGCTGCTCGAAAAAAGAGTCATCCAGCCAGTCCCGGTGGACCAAAGAGGATCCGGAACTTACTCAAGGTTCTTTTTAGTTCCAAAAAAGACAGGGGACTGGAGACCGATTTTGGATCTCAGCAATCTCAATACCTTCATGAAAAAGGAAAAGTTCCGGATGGTCACGCTTCAATCGATCCTTCCATTTTTACAGAAGGACGACTGGATGTGCTCAATAGATCTCAAGGACGCGTACTACCACATCAAAATGGCCAGACTGTCCAGAGATCACCTGCGTTTCTGTCTGGGAGCCAGTCACTTTCAATTTCAAGCCCTGCCCTTTGGGCTCACCTCAGCCCCCAGGATATTCACCAAATGCATGGCAGTGGTAGGATCTCACTTGAGACGTCTAGGATTCCGGGTGTTTCCCTATCTGGATGACTGGCTCCTCACCGCCACCACCGAGCGTCGCCTCATACAAGCCAGAGACTACACAGTCAACCTTTGTTCCCACCTAGGGATTTCCATAAACTTCAAAAAATCTGCCTTACTGCCCTCACAGTATATTTCATTCATCGGAGCAGACCTAGATACACGTTTAACACTGGTAAAGCTCCCAGCTCCCTCCAATAAGGGCTTCATCCCTGAAGGAACAGGTTCTTCTTCTACTGCAAAGCAGGAAAGCCCCGGCCAAACTAGTGTTGAAGGTTTTGGGACTCATGGCAGCGTCTCTGATTGCAGTCCCTATGGGGAGATTGCACATGAGGCTCCTCTAATGGCTGCTGTTCACGCAGTGGTTGTTCCAGCAGTTACCCCTAGCGCACGAGATTCTGATAACAGATTCTTGCAAACGAGACCTCTCATGGTGGGTGATAAGTCAAGATCTCACTATGGGTCGTCCATTTGTTCTACCCAATCTGACAGCCACGATAACCACGGACGCTTCTCTGATAGGGTGGGGGGGACTATTTCAGGGAAGAACAGTCCAAGGGGAATGGTCCAACATGGAGTACAACCTGCACATAAATGTTCTGGAAATGAGGGTGGTGTTCCTGGCATTGCAACACTTTCAAACCCTCTTACCTCTAGGAACAGTAGTAGTTCAGACAGACAACATGTCTGTAGTCTGGTACATAAACAAACAGGGGGGAACCAGATCTTACCCATTATGCAGAGAGGCCATGAGAATTTGGCAATGGGCAGAGTCCACGGGTCGCTTTCTGATAGCAACGCACATCCCGGGGTCATCCAACGTCATTGCGGACAGGTTGAGCAGAGCCATCCTGTTACCTCACGAGTGGTTCCTCAAGCTACAGGTGGCGGAAAGAATTTTCCGCAGATGGGGCCAGCCTTGCTGCGATCTATTTGCTTCCCCGATGAATACCAAATGCAGAAGCTATTTTGCCCTTCTACCCCCTCCGGGGGATGTCCCCAGGGACGCACTGATACACGATTGGCCCCCGGGTCTCCTATATGCATTTCCACCTACCCCCTTGATTCCCAAATTTCTTCAGAAAGCCAGGAACCTGGAAAGGACAATTATACTCATAGCCCCATTCTGGCCTCGACAGATATGGTTCCCCTTTCTTCGAGCCCATCAAACAGAGGAACCGTGGATCCTGGACCCAGTACCAGATCTACTGACCCATTTGTTGGGAGTTCCTCACCCGTCTCTTCTATCCCTTAAACTAGCAGCTTGGCTGCTCCACTTCCCTGCCTAGCCAGGTCTGATCTACTTTCTCCGGCAGTTCAACGCATTCTCGTTGCCTCTCATAAGGCTTCCACTACAAAACTCTACAGGAGTAAATGGAAACGCTTTGTATACTGGGCATCTAGCCAACACTTGGACCCCCTAGTAGCTCCTTTACATAAAGTTCTAGAATTTCTATCCATCCTTTTTCATAAAGGAGCCTCTACTTCCACACTAAGAGTACAGTTGGCCATATCCAACTACCATGTTGGTGAGGATGGTTCTCCTATTATGTCCCACAGGCTTTGTAAGGCTTTTATGAAAGGATCCTTCCATCTTCGACCGCCCCTCAGAGACCCTTTATTCCCATGGAATTTAAATTTATTATTGTCGCAACTAATGTTGCCACCCTTTGAACCAGCCTCTTCTTGCCTCCTGAAGTTCTTGTCGTGGAAGACACTTTTTCTCATAGCTGTTACTTCAGCTCGAAGAGTTTCAGAGCTGCAAGCACTATCAGTCAAGCCGCCTTACTTAGTTTTCCACCCAGATGGAGTCTCCTTGTGAACAAATCCGTCTTTCCTTCCTAAGGTATGTTCTGTCACGAATATTAACCAGTCCATAGAATTCCCTACCTTTTTCAAAAACCATACCAGCAAGTTGGAGTATATGCTGCACAAGTTGGATGTCCACAGACAACTAAGATTTTATTTGGACAGGACTAAAGATTACAGGAAAACAGATCAGCTTTTTGTCGCATTTGCAGACAATGAAAATTGCATGGCAGTTACAAAACGTACACTATCTAAATGGCTTACTGATTGTATAGCCTTTGTATATTCTAAGTCGAATCAGGCCTTGCCTGCCAAACCTAAGGGCCATTCTACCAGATCCGTTTCCACTTCCTTAGCTCATGCAGCTCGTCTGCCTTTGGACACGATTTGTGCAGCAGCCACGTGGTCTAAACCACATACTTTCATCGCTCATTATAAGGTTGACAAAGCCTCCAAAGACAGGACATCTTTTGGTTCCACTGTGCTTAGGAACGTTCTTCCATGAGTCACTCGGGGTGATGGAGCTAGGGACGCTACCCATGTGTAAGAACAAACGGCGAGATTGAACACTCTCACATAAAGAAGTTATGTTCTTACCATAACGTTCCATGTGGAGTGTTCATCTCGCCTTTGTTCTTACATTCCCTCCCTTCCCTCCCTCACGTGTTTGGAAGAACGAGTAGGACTAGAGTCTGATCGAAATGCCTTAACCCCTTCTGGGTATATTGTTTCTTACCTCATGGGGTATATTTCGCTACCCTTAGTTAATTTGTTAAGTGAGATAGGGTCTCTGAGTTTTGTGACTGTGTGTAGCCTTAGCACCTGAGGTTTTGGTTGGTCTGGTTTACTTGCAAACTAGATCTGAGTAATGGCAGGGAGGATTGTGGGATATAGCCTGGTCTCGAGCTTCTCTAAGATGCAGAGCTTTGCTATGCGGCCGACTCGGAGCCGAGGATCGGCTCCGAACCCGTGTGTAAGAACAAAGGTGAGATGAACACTCCACATGGAACGTTATGGTAAGAACATAACTTCTTTTTACTTGTCAGTGGGACCGATGTGTATAGGTCATGTGAGAAAAGACTTTTATCATGGAGCTTATCCTGGCTTCTAAGAAGGGGTTCATAAATCATATGAGACAACTGCTTAGCATACCTTAGCTTTCACCATTTCACTCAGCTAACCTTAAGTGCCTCTTTTTTAGTGTGACATGCACATGTTGGAAGCATAAACCTCAGTTTGTTTGCCTTTTCCATTATTTGTAGCACTATGCTATCCAAATCATAACTGTGTTGATTTTGCATTTTTCTTTGGTGCACCTTTCAAACAAGTACTGTAAATGCCCAATTATTTTCTGGAATGTGCTACTCCCCTATGGAAAACCTCTACACATGCACTCATGCATCTGTGTTTATTTTATTTATTTATTTTTTTTTATTTTACATTTGTTGACCGGGCTAGTCTAGCTGGATATGGGTCCATTTTCAGTAGAGGCCCGGGGAGATAAGCTCCAAACAGTTCAAATAAAGTTCACATCTACAGCAGTACATATGTAAAATGCAAATACATTCACCATAAAGAAAAAAAAAATAAAAAATTTTAGGTGGTCACACATTTATAAAGTATAAAAAAATGCAAAATATTTGACTAGACTTAGTACTATTACTAATGAAGTTACAATTAAATGTTCAGAAAGAATAATGGCTAAAAAGTACAGTATAAATGTAGATAAAAGGAAGATAAAAATAAGGTAATATGGAGTAGCAGTTGAGTAATACATCTAGTAGTACAACATGTCACTTTTTTGAGAATACAGTATTAAATATGAGTATGATGGAGAGGTAGAATAGTAGTTGTTAAGATAAAATTGTACCAGAGATGTGAAGGTAAGGTTGAATCAAGTAACAAGAGCATGGTCAGTCAGGTTTAGTACAGGGCGCATCCAATGTGTTTTGAGGAAGAGCTTAAGTTTATTTTTGAACAGAGTAATATAGGGCAGTGTGGAAAGTTCAGAGGGAAGTAGATTCCAGGTTTTTCCAACAGTATTAGAGAAGAGAGAGTCTCCAGCTCTATTGTTTGATTTATTGATATTTACAAGAAGTTTTTGTGAAGATCTTAGGGACTTCAGGTTATAGTAGGGGTGAATAAGGTTAGATAGGATGGGTGAATTGATGAAGTATTTTATGGGCGATGGCAAGTTGATTAAATTTCAGCTGCTGCTGTAATTCAAGCCACCCTAGATGATTTAGAGTAATACAGCGGTGTGTTCTGTAAGGGTTACCTGTGGCAAATCTGGCTATATTATTGTAGGAGTTTTCTAGTTTCTTAAGGTTATTTTTCGACAGATTAGTAAATATGGGTGAGGCATAAAGAAGGGTAGAGATTAGATGGGTGTGGGCAATAGTTATTCTAGTTGCAGGAGTGAGGAAGGGTTCAATCCTATAAAGAGAGCCTATTTTTTATTAGTAGTTTTCAAAGTGTTGTTGATATGGGTGTCAAAGTTATGGTTGTTGTCTTTGGTGATCCCTAGCAGTTTGGTAGTAAGATCTTGGGATATAAGAGTACCATTATTAGATGTTACAGTGAAGTCTATTGGGGGAGATTTACTGGTAGGTGTAAAAAGGAGAAGTTTAGTTTTTTTAGGGTTTAGTAGGAGACAGCATTTTGTAAACCATAGTTCTGCAGAGTTAAATATGTCTTGTGTATGGGAGTGAAGTTCAGATACAGAAGTGGATGAGCATATAAGTGTAGAGTCATCTGCATATTGTATACATGTAGCTTGGGGAACTACTTGGTGAAGGTCATTGATGAGTATAGAAAACAGGAGAGGGCCCAGTATGGACCCTTCAGGGACACCAATATTAACAGGTAGATGGGTAGAAAGAATGGTGTTCCAGAGCACAACTTGATGTCTGTCATTTAAGTAGGACTGGAACCATTTTATAGCTAGTATGTCAAGTGACAGAGATTTGAGAATGTTTATGAGTATATTGTGATTTACCATGTCGAAAGCCTTGGACAGGTCAATGAAAAGTGCAGAGGAAAGCATGTTAAGGTTGCAGTTTTTGTTGATGATGTCTATAAAGGAAAGGAGGGTAGTAGTAGTGCTATGGGAAGGTCTGAAACCATGTTGGGAGTTGGAAAACAGGTTATTATGGAGAAGGTGGTCTAGCAATTGCCTGTGGATACATATTTCCATAATCTTAGATACAGGAGAAAGTAGGGCTATGGGACGATAGTTGGAGAGTTCAGTGGAGTCTCCCCCTTATGAAGGGGAATAATATGAAACACTTTCCAAAGTTTGGGGATATATCCTTCAGTGATGGTTCTATTGATGAGAATGGAGATGGGGTAAGCAATGGATTTGGCTGCTAACTGTAAGTATTCTGCGGGTAGTTGGTCAGCAGAGGGAGTGCATGGTTTGAGTTTTCGAATAAGGGTGAGAATGAATGCTGTTGGGACAGGTTGGAAGAGAAATGGAGGTGGTGGGTTAGTGTCAGAATTAGATATAGTTACATTTTGAGGAGAGAGCTGACTAGCAAGAGTTTGAATTGCTTTGGTGAAAAAGGTATTAAAAGCATTAGCAGTTTGTTTGGGATTGTCCTTGTCAATGCCTTGTGGGTTAGGTGTGATTGATCGGGATGTAATAATTGATAAATACTTGCCCAGAACTTTTGTGGTTTATTATGGTGGGTCTGTTGAGATTGTAGGTAATAGTTTTGTTTATCAGACAGTATAGCTTTTTTTGTTTCATTTCTCAGTTGTTTGTAGTTTTGAAGGTCAGCAGGGTTTTTAGTTAAACGTGATTTATTCTAGTATTTATTTCTGAGATGGATTTTTGCTTAGTTTCCTTAGAAAGCCAAGGAGCAGATTTAGTTCTTATCCTAATAGAGCGGGTAGGAGCATGGTGGTTGAGTATGGCTAGAAAATTAGCATTAAAGTAATCAACAGCTTCGTCTAGAGAAACGTGTTTTAAGGGGGATCAATTACATGCTCCAAGTTCACTTAGGAATAGATCCAAGTTGAAGTTTTCTTGGTTCTAATTGTCCTAAATATGGGTTGAATGGGTGGTTTGGTTTTGAGCCTGATAATGTAGGTTAGTGAGTGGTCGCTTATGTCGTCAGGGAGGGTTCCGGATTCATAAGTCTGGGGTGGATTATTAATGAGTATCCAATCTAAGGTGCTTTCTTTCTTATTAGTCTTGTTTATTCTAGTAGGGGAGGTAATAGTTTGGGTAAACCCATAAAGATTAATATGGCTAGTAGGGTAGTTGTTGCAACATTTCCAATCAATGTTAAAATCACCTAAGATTATGGTTTCTTGGGGAAGGTTTTGAGATAACCAGCAAAGGATGTTTTCAATGGCAGTAATGTTATTGCCTGGAGGAACATAGATGCAGATAATATAGATAGATTTGACTGAGTTTAGCTGAAGCTTGGTAATAAGTATCTCAGCATTAGAGTTCTGAGGAGGTTTTTGGTTAAAGATGGTTATTTGAAAATCAGATTTGAATAGAACTGCTACTCCACCACCTTTTTTGGCTACACGGTCAAGACGTAAGATGTTGTAACCAGGTGGGATAACTTCATTGTATTTAGTTACAGGTTTTAACCAAGTTTCTGTTAGACAAATAATATCAAAGGAGTAGAGTTCCAAGAGAGCATGGAGTTGTGTTATTTTATTATTAATGCTATGTATGTTGAGGTGAGCTATTAAGAGTGAGTTGGGTGGTTTTTTAAGTAGGTGGATGGCAGAAGGGTTTGGGTTGATGAGTTGAGTGGTAGTGGATGTGTTAGGACCAGGGTTTGAGTGAATATCTCCATCCTTTAGGGAGAGGAGTAGAGTTAGATATCTAGTATTAGTATATTTACTGAGAAGAAATGGATATCTCCTGCTATTAGGGAAGTTATATTTGATGTGGGCTGTCCTATGGTATTTAGGTAGTAGATAGCTGTGTGTGGAAATAATGTTGAAATGGTCAGTGTGAGAGGCTAGTGAAGAAGAGTTAGATTGTTTAGTAGGGTAGAGAAAGTGTGAATATATTGGGTGCTCATAGGAGGTTAGCAGGTATGCTAGAGTTAAAGGAGGTAGAAGTGTGAGTATGAGTAGCTTCTGTAAGAGGACTAGGGTGGAGGGTTTATTCATTGCCATGGTAGATATAAATTATTACTATAGGTACAGAGGTAAAGTAGGTGTGGTAAGGAAAGGCAAAAGGGTGTGGTGGGAGAGATAGGAAGTGGTGGAAGAAAGGCGGGAAAATAGAGAAGATTGTTTAATGGAACTGTGATGGTGATAGGTGGAATGGAGAATGTGTGTGGTCTGATAGGTATAAGAGTAGGACCACTGAGGGTGGGTGAGATTTGGGGGTAGGTTAGGGGAATGGAGTGAGCCCGCAGTGTGAACGGAGTGGGTTGAGACAACTGAAGGAGAAGCTGGAGAAGAAACTATCAGAAATGCAGGTAGCTAGAGGTAAGTAAGGTAGGACATGAGTGGGAAAGGTCTGAAATAATACAGGAGTCTAACAAACATAAGATACAGGAGGGTAGATACTGTTTCAGCACAAGGTAAGAGGAGAAGCAGGTCAAGAACTTAAGGAATATAATGAAGTTACAGAGGCAAAACAGGGAGAGAGGCAGTGAAAAATAGATAGGCTGAGGGTGAAGAAAGATAATAAGTAAGAAATATAGTGAAGTTACGGAGGTAAAACAGAGAGAGAGGCAGTGAATAATGGATAGGAGAAGGGTGCCACCTATTGGGCAAATCTGGTATTGTAGGAAAGTATGTGATGGGGCTAACTGGTGAAGAACTGTGGAAGATGAGATACTTAGTATGAGAGGGTTAGTGTAGGTGAAGAGGTTTGTTGGCTGTTGGGTAGATAGAAGGGAGGGGGTAAAGGCTGCTGGTTGCTCAAGCTCGTAGCGAACTTTGGAGCCCTGATGCAAATAGTAGACAGAGGCCTGCTGTACAAGTGGGAATAAGTCCATAACATACTTTCTTCCTTCCTTGATAGAGGGTGCAGAGAATAAGAGGCAGGTAGATGAGGCCACTGAAGTTTGGATAGGGTTCTTTTATCACCGGGTAGGTTGTAGCTATAGCAGGATCAGGACAATGTTGAGCTGGGTACTTTTGGGAGAAAGGGAGACAAATGTAGAGGAGAGAACAGAGTTAACATTCAGCAAGTTTCTAGGCAGTAAAGCTAGCAGTAATAAAATAAAACGTTTACATTCAGACACAGTTAATAATAAAGTTAAATGCAATTCTTATAGGCATTCTAAGCATGTGCCTAACAAATTAACAGGAATAGCATACAAGCTAGGTGCAATAGAACTAAAATTAAGTAAATAAGGTCAACAATAAAGGAGATTCAGGCATTGACTATAAGTAATAGTGTAACATAAAATGCTAAGGTACAATGGATTTTCTTTCCTTTTATCAAATAATAGCTGTCTTGCTGGAGACCAGATTAAAAATCCCCAGAAAGAGGTAGGATGAAGGTTGGGGGCAGACCCAGAGTCAAACCTTAATATACAGGCAAGAAGGGAGTCGCCATCATCTTAAAGTAAACAAGTGAAGGAGAGATATGGGCTTATGCACGCTCAAACTAGAACCACAATGGTTGCACAATTACAAGCAGCCGTTCCTGGCTGTAATCAGGTAAAATACACGTCCACAGCACACTCAGGCTTTTGTTTGCTTTAGTAAATGCTATCCCTTCATGTCCAAGTATTTTCTTGATGCCTTACAGCATCACTGAACAGGAGTCAGTGAACACTCAGCCTTGACTTTTACAAACAAAAATATGAGTAACTGTTCTGTGCTGTGCTGCTGCATGTGTTCTGATTGAGCATGTCTTAGTGGATGCAGCGTATGAGTACGTTGATGTGTGAGATCTGATGCCCCTTAAACAAAACAGTTTCCTGAAGCCTGACTTTTCATACAGCTTCAAGAGCTTGGACAAATTTTATAGTGAATTGTATGTGAAGAATATCTAGGTCTATATAAGATTTATATAGGATTATAGAAGCACATCTATACCTGACAAAAGACTGAACCTCACAAACTTGAAAACAAACACTGAATGCACTGAGATACAGTCTTGCAGAATACTGGCACACAAACTTTCACCAATACCAAATACTACACAGGCAGAAAAAGAGCATTTTTTGCAGGGAGCAAGTTGCCCTGCACTGCCATGGAGGGAATGCCTCCATAATTCCAACTTACATATACCAACTTCACAATCATGCAAACATGAACAAGGTACAGATGATGCAAGTCACTGTATGCACACACTCTGAAATTGCACCAGCAGTGATTTCCCACAGTGACCACGATCTAATAAAAAAGAGATATTAAACACAGCCAAATGAAAATTCTCTGCTACAAAGTCAGCACACCACACATAAACTCAAACTGAATTCAGTAGTCTACATTTACGCATTCAAAATGAAAAAAACACGTCCCGCAGCAATAAACAGTGCTGATAAGAACAAAAAGACAATGTAACCAAAAATAGAGAAAGGATCCGTGATCATTTTTATTGCACAGGGAGAGGGCAGTCATTTCATGCTATAGGTAAACACATGTTGCAGGATGGTGAAACGCATACTTTCAAGTTTTTAGTGGTGGAGGTTATACATAGAGGTGTACACGGGTGATATTTTAAATGACACTGAGAAAACTGAATTAATGTGGATCTTGAGACTTAGATCAGACTTGGGTAAGGGGGAGAATGACTATGTGTCTTTAAAGCCCATTCTGAAGGAAGGTAGAAAAAGAAGGAAGTGATTTTTTTAGATGCTCGCCCGCAGTGAAGATTAGATGATTATGGTTGTTTAATGATTTATCATGTTCCTTTACCCAGATTTTAATTTCTCAATTAACCTGTTTTTATTTATATGTGTATTACTTAATGGATGTATTTGTCTGATGAAGCGATTGATTCACAAAAGCACTTGCAATAAATGTTTAGTTAACTGCTCATGTGCTATTTGAATGTACATTTGAGATATTAATTCTGCATATATTGGGCCTTGTTTCAGTGCTGAGAACTTTTTTTTGTGGTTATGTTTACACATTCAGTTAAATGTACTGTTGACATTGCACCAATTCGATAAATGTTTAGTATATTGATCACTGCTGCAGAAGCTTTAGCTACACTGGTTGCATCCTGCATGGATACAACAGCCAGCTAGCTTCCAAAGTTTTAGGGCACCTTTCATGCACCAAAACCAAAAGACTGGTTTGGGGGCCAAGCCTTTCACAGCTATCCTGCCACTAAAAAGTATGCTCCTCTGAGACTTTTGAGGATTGACTGTTGGCTTGGGATTTTCCTTTGCTGGGCAAGTAAAACAAGTCACATTTTTCACATAAAAAGACCATGAAACATATTATCATGGAACTTATAAACAATGATATTGGCAACCTTCAAACACTGGACCCCACGCAGTTTGGGTTCATGAAGGGCCGATCATGTCTCCTGAACCTGATTGACTTCTTCGAATCAGTCTTCAGAGCTGTGGACAAGGGTAAGGTGGTCCACACAGCCTATTTGGACCTCGCCAAGGCCTTCGACACCATCCCTCACTCTGGAATAATAGATAAACTTACTGAGCTGGGCATTAATCCCTACATCACTCGATGGGTTGCCAACTGGCTTACTGACAGAACCCACACTGTAAACGTAGCCGACTCCAAATCCAGCTCCAGACAAGTGACAAGTGGAGTACCTCAAGGTTCAGTCCTGGGACCGCTCTTGTTTGGCATCTACGTCTTTGAAGTACAGACCAACACTAAGGGACTCTGGCTAATAAAGTTTGCAGATGACTGCAGACTGGGAGCCGTTACTGAATCCCCAAATGATGTGGATATTCTACAAAAGGGCCTTACAGAAACAGATATTTGGTGACACAGTCATGTGCTCAAGCTCAATGCCCAGAAATGTACAGTTATCCCCTTTAGGAATAAAACATTTACCCATGAATTATCACATAGGTGGCAGTACACTAAACACCGAAAATGTGATAAGAGACTTAGGGGCATAGGTGGACAGTGGTCTCACCTTCGATAACCACATCGTCACAACAGTCAGGAAATCCTTCTATGTGGCATACCTCATCACTAAGGGCTTTTCATCCAGAAAAAAGGAGGTCACTGTCCCACTCTACTCATCCCTCAGACCCATTATAAAATACAATGCCCCATTTGGTATGTACCTCTCAAGACATCTGCAGCAACTGGAAAGGCCACAGAAATACCTCACTAAAAGAATCACAGGCCTAAAGCAGATGCCCTATGCTTATGCTGACCGTCTAAAAAAAACTCCACCTATACTCTGTCGCATATCATCTACTCAGAGGCGATCTCTGCTTAAAATACAAGGCCATGTCAAACCCAGAGCTGTTAGACATGCTACACTTAAAGAAATCCCAATCCCTCAGAGACACACGCTCCAGGGATCTAAACCTTGTCATCACAATGAACAAAACATGCTGGAGGGACAGGTTCCTGACCCAGAGACTCCCCAGACTCTGGAATAGACTGCCCTTACATGTCAAGCAGAGTGCCTCTTTGGCCCTCTTCAAAAGGAACCTTGATGATTGGATGGGAGAAAGGAAATTCACCCTGGGGATCATGTCAATCGCCCTGCTAGACGGGTCCAGGGAAGTAAATAGTGTGGGAAGAAATAGCCAGGGAATTGTTATGGCTAGGCTTGTATAAGCCCTAGGGCCGATAGCCTAGTACCAGCCTAAGAACTTATGAACCTAAGATAAGTTCCCTTTGAAGAAAAACCTTCCCTTTTAAAAAAAAAGTTTATTTAGTAATGTCTTCCTGTTCAGGAAAGTTATTTTAAAGCTAAGAGTTTGTGTTTGTACACACAGTCACGAGACTGAATTGTACTTTTAAAAATAAGCACTCTTTTCTCCTGTCGGTTTAAAGGTTCTTTAAAGTAATTGAAAACCATTTTTTCCATGGAGAAATTACATTTATTTTACTTTTTAGGCCTGTAAAGGTGTTTTAAAGTGCTTTTCACTGTTTTTATGTGAAAAAGTGACTTGTTTTACTTGCGTTTGCTGCTTGTTTCCACAGGAAAGAGGCACCATTTTCAGCTTGACCATGGAACAAACTGAAGGTCTCATGATCAGTCCTTCCAGCCACAAAAAGAAAAAGCTAAGCAAACAGCCTTTGTCACCACAGCAGGCTAACAATTTGCCTCAGCTGTAGGTGGTTGACTCTGCTGTGGCTGTTTGTTGTACCTCAGATCCCTGTGGTGTAGCACCTACAGTCACTATGGACACTCATATGTTACGTTTGTTCTAATTGTGAAAGTATGAGGAATGCTTTATCTGCAGTTTCTTCTTTTGAGGAAAAATCTGCTTTAAATTATTTAATTTCTTCTATTGTTCAAGTCACTACTTATTGTATACAGTGTGTTTATGACTCTATTGATACTTCTTCCACTGGTATTGTTTTAAGATTTGCATAGCTGCATTCTCAGAACCTTCCAGATGATGTTAAAATGAAATTTTAAATTGTCCATTGCAGAAAGATTTAGTTTATGGCCCCTCTGATACAGAGGTGATCAAATGCACGATGAAAGGGGTAAACTGATGAAAGGAATGTCTAAGATTTTTTTTAGCTCTCCTTTTCCAAGTTTTCCAAGGGATTCTCTAACTCCTTATCCAATTTTGGTGAGAAATAAAATAAACAGTGTCAATAAAATACAGTTAAAAATCTTGATGAGTGGATGGGAAATAGGAAATACACCCCAGGGATCACTTCTGTGTCTCTGCTGGACAGTGGCACAGGAAAATAACTTTCTTGGGTGGCTTAAGCTATGGAACCTTGCTGGCTAGGCTTACGTAGGCCCTTGGGCTGATAGCCTAGTACCTATCTATGAACCTATTAAAGAAACAATTTCAAGGGGCTTCCATGAAAGTGAGGACAGTCCAATAAGTCAGAATGACTATTTAAGAGATTGTCCCCCCACCCCACCCTGGTAGCCACTTTTTTCTTCCAGAAGGTCTGAATATACACTTTTCTCTTTGGCAACAGATAGTTTCAGAAAAATGGGTCCTGAAGATCATTCATCAAGGTTACAGGTTGCAACAGGAGGAAATTCCTCCTTTCCAGGTGGTAATTCCTCATCCTCCAGACCAGACTCTTTTGTTTCCACTTGTCCTTCATCACATGTTGTCCGAGGGACTGACAGAACCAGTTCTACCTCTCCTGGTGTTTTAGGGGTTTTATTCAAGGATGGTTTTAGTGCCAGAGAAAGAAAAATGTTTTGAGACTTGTTCTGGATCTTTCTTTCCTACACCTGTTTGTGATCATGCCCAAATTCAAAATGATATCACTACAGAATCTCTTACTTCTTCTTTCTCATCCAATTTTCCTTGTAACATTAGATCTGTTGTTGTCAATTTTCATTCATTCCTAAATCTATGGGATCAACTCTGTTTTACAGCTCATGGATACTACAAGCTCTCAAGGTCCTCCCATACCCACAATGCAGCAGTCCCCCTCATTCCCCAGATCTCGTTTGTTGCCATTGTGTACAGACGCAGCATTAGCTTGAAAAGTTAAGTTACTATATATATATATATATATATATATATATATATATATATATATATATATATATATATATATATGGATCTAGGTTACTACATCGACAACGTAGAACACCGACATCCACTTCCCCGACACGAAAACACCGACACAGAAATAATCGAAACTGCAAATCACGGACATTCAACAGGTAAGGGGTTTAAATTTCGCTAATCATGCCTACCATAAGGACTAAGTAATACAATGATCGTAACACATGCATAACACTGCCACACTTACTAAAACATGGTAGGCATGATTAGCGAAATTTAAACCCCTTACCTGTTGAATGTCCGTGATTTGCAGGTTCGATTATTTCTGTGTCGGTGTTTTCGTGGGAAGTGGATGTTGGTGTTCTACGTTGTCGATGTAGTAACCTAGAGCCATATATATATATATATATATATATATATATATATATATATATATATATATATTAGATATAGATATAGATTACATATATATATATATATATATATATATATATATATATATATATATATATATATATTTATTTATATGGATCTACTTTATTTCATCAAACAACCATAACATCTAAACCCATAATATCCAGACCAGAAGCATG